>NC_041382.1:641251989-641339182 GCF_002162155.2 Triticum dicoccoides
CCGATGCAAAATCTCGGCGGTCAGATATCTGGCCTCCCTCAACTTCTTGATGTCTTCTTCCGTGACGGTGGAAGGCATCCATCGGCCTTGAAGGCTAGATCCGGACATGACTGAAGGTTCGGGGCGCCTGACCTGAACTTCGGGCGTTTTGAGCTTGAGGTGGGGGAAGGATTCGATTGAGCACGGGAAAAAAAATAAAAGTCTTGTCCCCTTTATAAAGAGGGTGAATATCAAGCGTCCTCTCCATGCCCGTTTGGACTTGCCTATAATCTAGGAGTCCTAGACGTGGTTGGGTTACCCAAGCCCGTATTGATGAGAATCCTGGGATAAGGGGACACGATCTCTGCTTTAACAAGACGTGCCAAGGAAACCGCCTCGCATGATGCGCTGAGGTGGGATAAAGAAACGACTCGGATAAAGGCTTGGCCGTGGTGTGACACGCTATGGAATACGTCAGCAGATTAGATTGGTGTAAATATTATTCTCTCTATGGCAATATGTGGAAACTTATTTTGCAGAGCCGGACACTATCTCCATGTTCAAAATCTTCTATGAAGTACTTGGAGGAGGAACCCGCCTTGCAATGCCGAAGACAATCTGCACGCCAGACTCGTTGTCATTGAAGCCCTGGTTCAGGGGCTACTGAGGGAGTCCTAGATTAGGGGGTGTTCGGATGGCCGGACTATACCTTCAGCCAGACTCCTGGACTATGAAGATACAAGATTGAAGACTCCGTCCCGTGTCCGGTAGGGACTTTCCTTGGCGTGGAAGGCAAGCTTGGCAATACGGATATGAAGATCTCCTACCATTGTAACCGACTTTGTGTAACCCTAACCCTCTCCGATGTCTATATAAACCGGAGGGTTTAGTCCGTAGGACAACATACACATCAACAATCATACCATAGGCTAGCTTCTAGGGTTTAGCCTCCTCGATCTCGTGGTAGATCTACTATTGTACTACCCATATCATCAATATTAATCAAGCAGGACGTAGGGTTTTACCTCCATCGAGAGGGCCCGAACCTGGGTAAACCTTCGTGTCCCTTGCCTCCTGTTACCATCCGGCCTAGACACACAGTTCGGGACCCCCTACCTGAGATCCGCCGGTTTTGACACCGACAAACGGTCTATATGTGATTAACTTTTCGGAGCGACCCACTAAGACCGCGACATGCCTAATGGCTAAAGTTGATGTGGGATGGCTTTGGCATCGCCGTTTAGCCCATGTCAATATGAGATCTTTGCAAAGTCTTCTCAAGAGGGACCATGTCCGTGGACTAACGAATGCTAGTTTTGCTAAAGATCGTGCTTGCAGTGCTTGTATCGAAGGAAGGCTACATGAGAAGGCTCACCCCCCCATGACTATCATTTACTCAAAGTGGCCTTTGGAGCTCCTTCACTTGGATCTCTTTGGGCCTCCATCCTTTGATAGTCTTGGGGGTAGGAAGTATTGCTTGGTGATTGTGGATGACTACTCAAGATACACTTGGGTGTATTTCTTCAAGAGGAAGAGCGAGACCCAACAAACCGTCATTGACTTTGCAAATGAAGCACAACGTCAACACAATGCAAAGATCTTGACAATAAGAAGTGACAACGGCACCAAGTTCAAGAACTACACCTTGGATGAGTTTCTTAGTGATGAGGGGATCAAGCATCAATATTCGCACCTTACACCCCTCAAAAAAACGGTGTTGCGGAGAGGAAGAACCGGACGTTGATGGATGCGGCAAGGACCATGATGGCGGAGTTCAAGTCTCCATACAACTTTTGGGCCGAAGCCATCAACACCGCGTGTCATGTGTACAATCGGCTCTACCTCTTCAAGGGCTTGAACAAGACTCCATATGAGATACTCACAGGTAACAAGCCCAACCTTAAGTACTTTCGGGTGTTCGGGTGTAACTGTTTCATTCTCAAGAAAGGTGTTCGGTTGTCTAAATTTGAGGCTAGAGCTTATGAGGGCATATTTGTTGGTTATGCTACAAACTCTCATGCTTACCGTGTCCTCAATAAATCCACGAGACTTATTGAGGAGACGTGTAACGTGGAGTTTGATGAGAATAATGGCTCCCAAGTGGAGCAAAGTGGCACTTGTGATGTAGGTGATGAAATTTCTCCTCAAGCCATAAGAAGAATGGGTGTTGGTTTTATCCTACCCATTGAGGAACCCCTTGTGGCCGAAGGAGAAGGAAAATGCTCCACTCAAGTGGAGCCATCACCAACCCAAGGCCCACACGCTTCCGAAGAACAACGTGAAGGCCCTCACCCTCAAGAACAAGACCAAGGGCAAGATCATGCTCAAGACGGTGCTGACACACCAAGTGATGCCCAAGGTCAAGTTCTCTCCTCCGAGCAAGTTCAAGAACGAGAACAGGCTCAAGACGACGCTCAAGATGATCAAGTGACCACTCCTCGTCTCACCCCTAAGGAGGAAATGGAGCGTCGTGCCGCCAAGGTTGCTTCCAAGCTCTCCACCAAGGATCATCTCGTGACGAATGTGCTTGGAAGATTAAGAAAGGGGGTAAGCACTCGTAGACAATTAGCAAACTATTGTGACATCACGTGTTTGTCTCTTGTGTCGAACCCCACAAGGTCTATGAGGCGCTCGAAGATCCAGATTGGCTCAATGCCATGCATGAAGAACTCAACAACTTCGAGCGCAACAAAGTGTGGAGATTGGTGCCAAGACCGACGGGGAACCACAATGTCATTGGAACCAAGTGGATATTTAAGAACAAGCAAGATGCCCATGGGATTATCATTCGCAACAAGGCTCGTTTGGTAGCACAAGGCTACTCCCAAGTCGAGGGTATCGACTACGGTGAAACCTTTGCTCCTGTTGCTCGTATTGAATCCATTTGCATGTTGATTGCATATACTTCTCATCATAACTTTAAGTTACAACAAATGGATGTGAAGAGTGCTTTTCTTAATGGTCCTATTAATGAATTTGTTTATGTCAAGCAACCCCCCGGGTTCGAGGATCCCTACTTTCCCGATCATGTGTATCAACTCGATAAGGCACTCTATGGCCTTAAACAAGCCCCACGTGCGTGGTATGACCACCTTACCGAGTTGTTACAAGACCATGGTTTTGAAGTTGGGCTAATCGACCCCACTCTTTTTACTAAGAAGGTCAAAGGGGAGTTTTTTGTGTGCCAATTATATGTTGATGATATTATCTTTGGTTCCCCTAACAAAGCTTTCAATGAGGAATTTGCCGCTCTCATGACCTCAAAGTTCGATATGTCTTCCATGGGAGAGTTGAAGTTCTTTCTATGGTTCGAAGTGAAGCAAAGAAGAGAAGGAACCTTCATCAACCAAGCCAAATACACTCAAGACATGCTCCAGAGATTCAAACTAAGTGATGTCAAGCCGGCTTCCACTCCAATGCCCACCAAGTGCCAACTTGACATAGATCCCAATGGTAAAGCGGTGGATCAAAAGGTATATCGCTCCATGATTGGCTCCTTGCTTTACCTTTGTGCATCTAGACCGGATATCATGTTGAGTGTGGGAATTTGTGCACGGTTTCAAGCCGCACCTAAGGAAAGTCACTATGTGGTGGTCAAACGAATCTTTTGATATTTGGCTCATACCCCAAACTTTGGCTTATGGTACCCAAGAGGAGCAAACTTCAAGCTTGTAGGGTATTCGGATTCCTATTGGGTGGGAGACAAAGTGGATAGGAAGTCCACTTCCGGAGGGTGCCAATTCCTTGGTTGCTCTTTGGTAAGTTGGTCTTCCAAAAAGCAAAGTTGTGTGTCTCTCTCGTCCACCAAAGCGGAGTATGTAGCGGCTGGTAGTTGTTGTGCACAACTCTTATGGATGATGCAAACTTTAAAGGATTACGGTGTCATTTGTGACAAAGTGCCTCTTTGATGTGACAATGAAAGTGCCATCAAGATCTCTCCCAACCCGGTGCAACACTTCAAGACGAAGCATATTGAGATTCGGTATCACTTCATCCGGGATCACATTAGGCGAGGAGAGATCAAGCTCAACTATGTCAACACTCATGATAACCTTGCAGATATTTTCATGAAGCCCTTGGATGAAGCAAGATTTCGCGAGTTCAGGCATGAGCTAAATATCATTGATTCGAGCAATGTGACTTGAACCCTTGCACACCCCACCACACTCAATTTGTTGTCTAGTTTAGATGTAGGCATGGACATAGGGGGAGTGTTGTTCTCTCAATGAACTCTCCCTCCCCCCTTTATGCATAAATTGATCAAGTCTCTCACATTAGCCATTGTTGATGGTACTTGTGCTTCAAAGACGAGTTTTGGTCATGGGCCCAAGGTTAAAATCTTCGCGGCGCCATACCTCTTGACTCAAACATAGGTGGCCTCGGCCACCGCCCTCTCTTGAAGAGGTGTGTCTTGGCCTCTTGCTGGTGTGTTCTCTCTTTTTCTTGCCTTTTGTTCTTTTTTTTCTCGAGCTAAGCCGTGTTGTTTAGTTGTCGTGGCGTGCTGGGCGGTACTACCGCCCCCCAGCGCGGTACTACCGCCCCCCAGCACGGTATTACTGCTGCGGGATGGGACCAGGGGGTTATATCAGGGCAGGGGGAGGTTTCTTCTCCCCCATACCCATTCGCTTCGCCCCCTCGTTCTTCTTCCTCTCTCCAGCCACGCATCACCGCGGGAGGGCTCTGGCGGATCTTCGTCTCCGGGGCGTCCCTCTCCATTTCCTTCGGTGGAGTCGATCCCCACCTCGTTCTCTTGCCATGGATTCCGGTATTGCCCCCGTTCCTTCTCTCCTTTCGTCTCGTTTTCAGATCTTGCATCTTAGGGGCAATGGTGGTTGCATCTCTAGATTTTTGGCTAAGTCTAGGCTTGAGTAGGTTGGAGAAGGCAACTAGACTTTCTAGATTAGAGTTTGGTAGGAATATTTTTGAATTTGGCAGGCCGGTAGTGCCGGATCTGACCACGGTAGTAGGAAACTACGGTTTCCCCGCCTCGAGTGGCACTACTGCTCTCTTTGGAGCAGTACTACCGCTTGGGCGGTACTGCCGCGTGCATGTCGTGGTACTACCACTGCCTGCCAAGTTCCATCATGTTCCTGCCATACCTTGATCCTTTTTGTTGTGTTTGTTGGCTTATGCTCATTCTTTCTGGTTGTTTTGCGTGTTCTTGTGTTTGGTTCCAGGTGATGAACATCCTGAGCCTCAAGCTCGCCGTGTCAACCCCGGGCGTGCAATGTCAAAGCACTACCGCACCTCTGAGCCAGCAGGTGGTTCCTCTAGTACTCAACCGCCACCAGCAGGCGCATCCGCAAGTGCTCCACCACCACCTCAGCAGTCGAAGAGATCCGCCAACAAGTCAAAGGGAAAGACTGTGACTGAGATGACTGCCAAGGAGTTTTGGGAAAAGCGTCGCCGCAACCCCTATGAAGCAGACCAAGATCCCACTTTGGTCAACCGCCCGTTCTGGAACCACTTTCAGTTTGCCATCTATTTTGATGTGATCAAGGCAAAGAAGAATCTCTATGTTGATGTTCGCTCCATCGACACAGATGCCATGGAGAAGGACCCTGAGTACTTTGGCGAAGCCTTTCATATGTGTTCTCAGCTGAACATCCTCAGGATCATGCAGTTCAACAAGGATTTCGATACAGATTTGGTGGCTCAATTATTTGCCACCGTTCATCTTGGAACTGATGCCGACAGGACTCTGACTTGGATGACCAATGGCAAGTTGCTTTCCGTCAAGTGGAAGGCCTTCATGGAGTTACTTGATGTGGAAGATCAAGGGCTTGAGACTCAAGTAGGCTTCCGCCCTCACCGCGATGCTACATCCACTCACAAGCAAGCCCTTTGGGCCTACTGCACTGTGAAGGTTCACCCAGTGACTAAGAAGGAAACCTATGAGCTGTCTACGTATCTGGACATTCTTCATCGTGTCTTCCGTGAGACTCTCTTCCCTCGCATCGGGAATCTCGATATGGTCCACTCCTATCTCGTGGACATGCTTCTTTTCTGCCAGCATGAGAAGGAAGCAAGAGCCTGGACATTTCTCATGTTATGTGGTCTGAACTTCTCTCCACTGTTTCTGAGCGCAAGTGCCCGATATATGGTCCATTCATCATGAGGCTCATTGAGAAGGCCTGGGCTTGTGTCCCAGAGTGCTGTTGGAAACTGGAGACTTGGTTTCTCATGAGATCAAGCATCTGAGGAAGAAGGACAATTGGGGCACCCCAGCGCCCAAACTCGGGGGTCCATCTACTGCTGCTGCTGCCATGGAGACCGAGGGTGAGGCTGCAACTGATGATCACGAGGAGGACTTTGGGCCCGCTAGTGGAGAACCTTCTTGGGCAAAGAAGCTTAAACGCAAGATGAAGAAGCTTTTCTGCATGGAGTCTCATGGTCAGTACATGACTCATGTGGCTGAGAAGCAGGCCAGGGTGCGCCACAAGGAGCTCATGCATCACCTGGGTGCGACCGTTGCCAGCGGTTCTGAGGGACAGATCACTGAAGAGGAGGAATGGATTCACCAGCATTGCCCTTGGACTGATTCAGACGCCGAGCAGTTTCCGACCAACGACGGAGATGCAGATGATCACGCTGAGATGTGATGTTTAAGATCCTCAGCTTACCATCACCTGGAACCGTAGCAACGCTCTTTGCCCTTTTGGTGTCTCGATGCCAAAGGGGGAGAGAGTTTAGGGATTTGTGTTGTTGCTGTGTTGCGAGTGTGTCTTTGTGTCTTGTGTTTTCTCGTGTGTTTTCTAGTTGTCTTTGCTTGGTTTGGTTTGGTGCCAGTGAGACCTAAGTTCTAGACATATGGTGTGAGACATATGCTCCCTATCACTACCTTATTACTTATGTCTATTCAGTACTGTAGTATCTTATGAGTTGCATGCTTATCCTGTTTTATACCCTTCTCTCATATATCCTGTGCTTAGAATTGTTGGACTATAAAATATAGGGGGGGGGGTGTTGATCCGAATGTGTGTGTCTTGCATTCCAAAGGCTCCACTAACTAGGTGCACACATTCAGGGGGAGCCTGTCTATATTTTGTAGTTCTAAGTATCCTTACTTTTATATCTTTTCCTTGTGCAAATCCCTAGTTGTCATCAATCCACCAAAAAGGGGGAGATTGTTGAGGCATATCTCTCTCGATGTGGTTTTGGTGATTGATGACAACGTGCTTGCGGACTAATCGTGTGCTTTAAGCATTTCAGAGATTCATCCTTGGCACGAGATGATTTCTTCCCCTCGGAGTGTCATTCAAGACGGTGTAGCTTTTTCGTTTCTCTTTCGGTGGACTAGTTGTGTAGAGGGCACCGTACTATCAAGAGGGGGTCCGCTTTGGTATTGTTTGGGTGGAATCAACACATACACATCCGCTTCTCACCCTTCGAGCCCTTCCGCTTCGATGGAGAGATCTTCTCTTTGCTTGTGGGCTTTGTCTGGGTCCCAGCGGTAGTACCGTGGTACCCAGCGGTAGTACCGCTGAGGGGTCACAAGCGGCAGTACCGCCCCACAGCGGTAGTACCGCCGGTGACTCCGCAGCAGTACTACCGCTGGCTTGCCAGGTTCCTACCGCCTCGACTCGAGGGCTATTTTTCTCGTGTCGGGTTTTGCGGCAGTAGAGGCGGTAGTACCGCTTCTCAGCGGTAGTACCGCCCTTACCACCGCGGTAGTACCACTCTGGGTCCGGGTCCCTGATACGTCTCCAACGTATCTATAATTTTTGATTGCTCCATGCTACTTTATCTACTGTTTTGGACTATATTGGGCTATATTTTCCACTTTTATATTATTTTTGGGACTAACCTATTAACCGGAGGCCCAGCCCAGAATTGTTGTTTTTTGCCTATTTCAGTATTTCTAGGAAACAGAATATCAAACGGAGTCCAAACGGAATGAAACCTTCGGGAACGTGATCTTCTCACCGAACGTGATCCAGGAGACTTGGACCCTACTCCAAGAAGTTTCCGGGGAGGTCACGAGGGTGGAGGGCGCGCCCTCCTGGGCGCGCCCCCCTGCCTCGTGGGCCCCTCGGAGCTCCACCGACGTGCTCCTTCCTCCTATATATACCTACGTACCCCCATTAGACCAAAGACGGAGCCAAAAACCTAATTCCACCACCGCAACTTCCTGTATCCACGAGATCCCATCTTGGGGCCTGTTCCGGAGCTCCGCCGGAGAGGGCATCCATCACGGAGGGCTTCTACATCAACATCATAGCCCTTCCGATGAAGTGTGAGTAGTTTACTTCAGACCTTCGGGTCCATAGCTAGTAGCTAGATGGCTTCTTCTCTCTTTTTGGATCTCAATACAATGTTCTCCCCCTCTCTCGTGGAGATCTATTCGATGTAATCTTCTTTTTGCGGTGTGTTTGTTGAGACCGATGAATTGTGGGTTTATGATCCAACTTATCTATGAATAATATTTGAATCTTCTTTGAATTCTTTTATGTATGATTGAGTTATCTTTGCAAGTCTCTTCGAATTATCCGTTTGGTTTGGCCAACTAGATTGGTAGTTCTTGCAATGGGAGAAGTGCTAGCTTTGGGTTCAATCTTGCGGTGTCCTTACTCAGTGGCAGAAAGAGTTGCAAGGCACGTATTGTATTGTTTCCATCGAGGATAACAAGATGGGTATTTATCATATTGCATGAATTTATTCCTCTACATCATGTCATCTTGCTTAAGGGGTTACTCTGTTTTTAACTTAATACTCTAGATGCATGCTGGATAGCGGTCGATGAGTGGAGTAATAGTAGTAGATGCAGGCAGGAGTAGGTCTACTTGTCACGGACGTGATGCCTATATACATGATCATACCTAGATAACCTCATAACTATGCTCAATTCTATCATTTGCTCAACAGTAATTTGTTCACCCACCGTAGAATATCTATGCTCTTGAGAGAAGCCACTAGTGAAACCTATGGCCCCCGGGTCTATTCTCATCATATCAATCTCCATTACTTTATTTTTTCTTTTACTTTTCACTTTGCATCTTTATACCAAAAATACCAAAAATATTATTTCTATCAGATCTCACTCTCGTAAGTGATCGTGAAGGGATTGACAACCCCTAAGTGTTGGTTGCGAGTTGCTACCATTTTGTGCAGGTACGAGGGACTTGCGCGTGACCTCCTACTGGATTGATACCTTGGTTCTCAAAAACCGAGGGAAATACTTACGCTACTGTGCTGCATCACCCCCTCCTCTTCGGGGAAAACCAACGCTAGCTCGAGACGTAGCAAGAAGGATTTCTGGCGCCGTTGCCGGGGAGGCCTACGCCAAGTCAAGTCAAGATTTACTCTCCCATCAACGAGCCGTTTCTGGTGCCGTTGCCGGGGAAGCCTATGCAAAAGTCAACATACCAAGTACCCATCACAATCTCTATCTCCCGCATTACATTATTTGACATTTGCCTCTCGTTTTCCTCTCCCCCACTTCACCCTTGCCGTTTTATTCGCCCTCTCTTTCCCTTTGCCTTTTGTTTGCTCGTGTGTTAGTTTGCTTGCTTGTTCGTCATGATGGCCTTACCTAATTTTGGTGATCTTCACCTTAAAAGGCTAGAAGATATCGAAAACAATGTCAGGAAGTTTATGGTCTTGCAATTTGAGCATAATAATTTCTTTAGAAACGAGCTTAAGGAACAAAAGAGTTTTATGAGTTATATGAATAAAGAGCTCGATGATATGTCCAAAGAATTTTATGGTGTAAGAGCCCAAATTGCTCATCTTGAAAAAATGACCGCTGAAATTTCGGACATGCAAGCCACCTTAGTCAATAAGATGGCCGCTAAATCGAATAACTATGAGAATCAAGATGAAGATCTGAAAGTTATTGATGTGTCCCCTATTAAATCTTTATTTTGCAATATGAATCTTGATGAATCTGATTATGATCTTCCCTTACCTAGAAGACGTTCTAAGAATTCTGAGTTTTTAGATCCTGATGAGGAAATTGATAAAAAAGGGATTAAAAAAATAAAAATCTAGATATTGCTAAACCCACTATTTTGGATCTCAAGGAATTTAACTATGAAAATTGCTCTTTAATTGATTGTATTTCCTTGTTGCAATCCGTGTTAAATTCTCCTCATGCTTATAGTCGAAATAAGGCCTTTACCAAACACATTGTTGATGCCTTAATGCAATCTTATGAAGAAAAGCTTGAGTTGAAAGTTTCTATCCCTAGAAAACTCCATGATGAGTGGGAACCTACAATTAAGATTAAAATTAAAAATTACGAGTTTCATGCTTTGTGTGATTTGGGTGCTAGTGTCTCTACTATCCCCAAAGCTTTGTGTGATTGCTAGATTTTTGTGACTTTGATGATTGCTCTCTAAACTTGCATCTTGCGGATTCCACTATTAAAAAGGCTATGGGAAGAATTAATTATGTTCTTATTGTTGCAAATAGGAATTATGTGCCCGTAGATTTTATCGTTTTTGATATAGATTGCAATCCTTCATGTCCTATTATTCTTGGTAGACCTTTCCTTAGAACGATTGGTGCAATTATTGATATGAAGGAAGGGAATGTTAAATTCCAATTTCCCTTAAATAAGGGCATGAAACACTTTCCTAGAAAGAAAATAAAATTACCATATGAATCTATCATGAGAGCCACTTATGGATTGCCTACCAAAGATGGCAATACCTAGATCTATCCTTGCTTTTATGCCTAGCTAGGGGCGTTAAACGATAACGCTTGTTGGGAGGCAACCCAATTTTATTTTGTGTTTTTTGTTTTTGGTTCTGTTTAGGAATAAATAATCCATCTAGATTCTGTTTAGATGTGGTTTTATCTTTTAATTAGTGTTTGTGCCAAGTTAAACCTATTAGATCTTCTTGGAAGATAGTTATTTGATCTTGCTGTAATTTCCAGAATCTTTGCGCTCAGTGCCCGAATTTTCAAAAATCACCACAACGTGATAAAATAGTGATTCCAATTGCTGATAATCAATAAACAAATTTCCCAGGTCGTCTAATTTTTGTAGAATTTTTTGAGTTCCAGAAGTTTGCGTTAGTAACATATTACTACAGACTGTTCTGTTTTTGACAGATTCTGTTTTGCGTGTGTTGTTTGCTTATTTTGATGAATCTATGGCTAGTAAAATAGTTTATAAACCATAGAGAAGTTGGAATACATTAGGTTTAACACCAATACAAATAAAGAACAAGTTCACTACAGTACCTTAAAGTAGTCTTTTGTTTTCTTTCTCTAACCGAGCTCACGAGATTTCTATTGAGTTTTGTGTTGTGAAGTTTTCAAGTTTTGGGTAAATTCTTTTGATGGATTATGGAACAAGGAGTGGCAAGAGCCTAAGCTTGGGGATGCCCATGGCACCCCCAAGATAATCCAAGGACACCAAAAAGTCAAAGCTTGGGGATGCCCCGGAAGGCATCCCCTCTTTTGTCCACTTCCATCGGTAATTTACTTGGAGCTATATTTTTATTCACCACATGATATGTGTTTTGCTTGAAGCGTCTTGTATTATTTGTGTCTTTGCTTGTTAGTCCACCACAATCATCCTTGCTGTACACACCTTTTGAGAGAGCCATGTATTAATTGAAATTTGTTAGAATACTCTATGTGCTTCACTTATATCTTTTGAGCTTGATAGTTTACTCTATGTGCTTCACTTATATCTTTTTGAGCGTGATAATTTTTGCTCTAGTGCTTCACTTAGATCTTTTAGAGCACGGTGGTGGTTTGTTTTAAATAAACTTGATCTCTCATGCTTCACTTAGATTATTTTGAGAGTCGTTAATAGCATGGTAATTTGCTTAATGTTAATATACTTGGTATTCAAGATATGTGAAACTTTCTTTTTAGTGGGTTGAATACTAAGATAAGTTTGATGCTTGATAATTGTTTTGAAATATGGAGGTGATAATATCATAGTCGTGCTAGTTGAGTAGTTGTGAATTTGAGAAATATTTGTGTTGAAGTTAGCAAGTCCCATAGCATGCACGTATGATTAAAGTTGTGTAACAAATTTGAAGCATGAAGTGTACCTGGCTTGTGCATCCTTATGAGTGGCGGTCGGGGACGAGCGATGGTCTTTTCCTACCAATCTATCCCCCTAGGAGCATGCGCATAGTACTTGATTTTTGATGACTTCTAAATTTTTGCAATAAGTATATGATTTCTTTTGACTAATGTTGAGTCCATGGATTATACGCACTTTTACCTTTCCGCCATTTGCTAGCCTCTTCGGAACCGTGCATTGCCCTTTCTCACATTGAGAGTTGGTGCAAACTTCGCCGGTGCATCCAAACCCCGTGATATGATACACTCTTTCACACATAAACCTCCCTATATCTTCATCAAAACAGCCACCATACCTACCTATCATGGCATTTCCATAGCCATTCCGAGATATATTGCCATGCAACTTCCATCATCATCATCATGACATGCTTTACTTTTGCCATATTGCCATTGCATGATCTTGTAGTTGACATCGTATTTGTGGCAAAGCCACCATGCATTATTTTTCATATATGTCACTCTTGATTCATTGCACCATCCCGGTACACCGCCGGATGCATTCATATAGAGTCATATCTTGTTCTAGTATCAAGTTGTAATCATTATGTTGTAATCAATAGAAGTTTGATGATCATCATTATTAGAGCATTGCCCAATCAAAAAAAGAGAGAGAAAGGCCAAAAAGAAAAAAAAAGAAAGGCCCCAAAAAAAGAGAAAATTAAAAGGGCAATGCTACTATCTCTTTTTTCCACACTTGTGCTTCAAAGTAGCACCTTGTTCTTCATGTAGTGAGTCTCATATATTGTGCTTCAAAGTAGCACCATGATTTTCATATAGTGAGTCTCATAAGTTGTCTTGTTCATACTAGTGGGAATTTTTCATTATAGAACTTGGCTTGTATATTCCAACGATGGGCTTCCTCAAAATGCCCTAGGTCTTCATGAGCAAGCAAGTTGGATGCACACCCACTAGTTTTATTTTGTTGAGCATTCTTAGCTCTAGTGCATCCGTTGCATGGCAATCCCTACTCCTTGCATTAACATCAATTGATGGGCATCTCCATAGCTCATTGATTAGCCTCGTTGATGTGAGACTTTCTCCTTTTTTGTCTTCTCCACACAATCCCCATCATCATATTCTATACCACCCATAGTGCTATGTCCATGGCTCGCGCTCATGTATTGCGTGAAGGTTGAAAAAGTTTGAGATTATTTGAGTATGAAACAATTGCTTGGCTTGTCATCGGGGGTATAGAAGTTGGGGACATCTTTGTGTGACGAAAATGAAGCATAGCCTAACTATATGATTTTGTAGGGATGAACTTCCTTTGGCCATGTTATTTTGAGATGACATAATTGTTTGATTAGTATGCTTGAAGTATTATCATTTTTTATGTCAATATGAACTTTTGTCTTGAACCTTTCGGATCTGAATATTCATACCATGATTAAGAAGATTTACATTGAAATTATGCCAAAGTATCACTCCGCATCAAAAATTCTCCTTTTATCATTTACCTACTCGAGGACGAGCAGGAATTAAGCTTGGGGATGCCTGATACGTCTCCAACGTATCTATAATTTTTGATTGCTCCATGCTACTTTATCTACTGTTTTGGACTATATTGGGCTTTATTTTCCACTTTTATATTATTTTTGGGACTAACCTATTAACCGGAGGCCCAGCCCAGAATTGCTGTTTTTTTGCCTATTTCAGTATTTCGAGGAAACAGAATATCAAACGGAGTCCAAACGGAATGAAACCTTCGGGAACGTGATCTTCTCACCGAACGTGATCCAGGAGACTTGGACCCTACTCCAAGAAGTTTCTGGGGAGGTCACGAGGGTGGAGGGCGCGCCCTCCCTGGGCGCGCCCCCTGCCTCGTGGGCCCCTCGGAGCTCCACCGACGTGCTCCTTCCTCCTATATATACCTACGTACCCCCATTAGACCAAAGACGGAGCCAAAAACTTAATTCCACCGCCGCAACTTCTTGTATCCACGAGATCCCATCTTGGGGCCTATTCCGGAGCTCCGCCGGAGAGGGCATCCATCACGGAGGGCTTCTACATCAACATCATAGCCCTTCCAATGAAGTGTGAGTAGTTTACTTCAGACCTTCGGGTCCATAGCTAGTAGCTAGATGGCTTCTTCTCTCTTTTTGGATCTCAATACAATGTTCTCCCCCTCTCTCGTGGAGATCTATTCGATGTAATCTTCTTTTTGCGGTGTGTTTGTTGAGACCGATGAATTGTGGGTTTATGATCCAACTTATCTATGAATAATATTTGAATCTTCTCTGAATTCTTTTATGTATGATTGAGTTATCTTTGCAAGTCTCTTCGAATTATCCGTTTGGTTTGGCCAACTAGATTGGTAGTTCTTGCAATGGGAGAAGTGCTTAGCTTTGGGTTCAATCTTGCGGTGTCCTTACTCAGTGACAGAAAGAGTTGCAAGGCACGTATTGTATTGTTGCCATCGAGGATAACAAGATGGGGTATTTATCATATTGCATGAATTTATTTCTCTACATCATGTCATTTTGCTTAAGGCGTTACTCTGTTTTTAACTTAATACTCTAGATGCATGCTGGATAGCGGTCGATGAGTGGAGTAATAGTAGTAGATGCAGGCAGGAGTCGGTCTACTTGTCACGGACGTGATGCCTATATACATGATCATACCTAGATAACCTCATAACTATGCTCAATTCTATCAATTGCTCAACAATAATTTGTTCACCCACCGTAGAATATCTATGCTCTTGAGAGAAGCCACTAGTGAAACCTATGGCCCCCGGGTCTATTCTCATCATATCAATCTCCATTACTTTATTTTTGCTTTTACTTTTTACTTTGCATCTTTATACCAAAAATACCAAAAATATCATTTCTATCAGATCTCACTCTCGTAAGTGACCGTGAAGGGATTGACAACCCCTAAGCGTTGGTTGCGAGTTGCTACCGTTTTGTGCAGGTACGAGGGACTTGCGCGTGACCTCATACTGGATTGATACCTTGGTTCTCAAAAACTAAGGGAAATACGTATGCTACTGTGCTGCATCACCCCCTCCTCTTCCGGGAAAACCAACGCTAGCTCGAGACGTAGCAGTCCCTGCTTCTCTCCTTTGCGCGGCAGTACCGCTAGGTGGAACGGCAGTACCGTTGGCTCAGCGGTAGTACCCCCACTCAAGCAGTAGTACCGCCCTATGCGGGGCTGTTTAGTGGGGCAACGGTTGGATTGTTGCCCCCACTATAAAAGGGGGTCCCCTTCTTCCCCGTTGACTTACCTCTTCCCCCTCAAGCTCCATTTTCGCCCGATCTATCTCTCTAGCCAATCAAACTTATTGATTTGCTCGGGAGTGGTTGAGAAGGCCCCGATCTACACTTCCACCAAGAGATTTTTGATTCCCCCACCTATCCCTAGCGGATCTTGTTACTCTTGGGTGTTTGAGCACCCTAGACGGTCGAGGTCACCACGGAGCCATAGTCCATTGTGGTGAAGCTTCGTGGTATTGTTGGGAGCCTCCGATTAAGTTGTGGAGATTGCCCCAACCTTGTTTGTAAAGGTCCGGTCGCCGCCTTCAAGGGCACCAATAGTGGAATCACGGCATCTCGCATTGTGTGAGGGCGTGAGGAGAATACGGTGGCCCTAGTGGCTTCTTGGGGAGCATTGTGCCTCCACACCGCTCTAACGGAGACGTACTTCCCCTCAAAAGGAAGGAACTTCGGTAACACATCCTCGTCTTCACCGGATCAACTCTTGGTTATCTCTTACCTTTACTTGTGCAAGCTCTTTAGTGTTACTTCTCTTGCTTGCTTGTTGTTGTTGCATCATATAGGTTGCTCACCTAGTTGCACATCTAGACAACCTACTTTGATGCAAAGTTTAATTTGGTAAAGAAAAGTTAAAAATTGTTAGTTGCCTATTCACCCCCCCTCTAGTCAACCATATCGATCCTTTCACCTTCATCTTGTTCAAGCTGAAAGATCCTCTTCTTCCTGTGTTTGCCATTGGCGATCATGTGGAAGAATTGAGTGTTCGCGTCCGCCTGGACCACTCTTCGGACTTTGGCCCGCAGAGCCCACTTTAATTCTTCTTCACGAAGAAGTTCTTTCAGCCTCATCTCAGCGTCAAGCTTGGCATGGAGCTCTACGGCTGGCAGAATCGTGGTTTCTGCTTTTACATCTAAGGAGTGAATAGGGTTGAGGAGTCGTTCCTTTTCAACCTTATAAACCCCGCTAAGATGCTTAGCCCACCCACGTAGGAAACTTCTCAGGTGTCTAATTTTATTCTGCCAGCGCTCAAGCGCAGTTCTACCTCCTACATCCTTAGCCCACTCTCTGGCTACGAAATCAAGGAAGCCTTCTCTCTCAAACCAAGCCATCTCAAACAAGAATAAGTTCTTGTTTCCCGGGTGGGAGGCCTCACCAGAATCCAGAAATAAAGGCGTGTGGTCAGAAATACCCCGAGAGAGAGACTGAACTGTGATGAAGGAAAACTTCTGTTCCCATTCTACACTTGCCAGAACACGATCCAGCTTTTAAAACATTGGAATCGGCATCGCATTGGCCCAGGTAAATTTTATGCCTGAAAGCTCTATCTCTCTCAGATCCAAGCTTTCAATGATGGTATTGAACATGAATGACCATATACCGTCAAAATTATCATTGATCTTCTCCTCTCGCCTCCTTATAATGTTGAAATCACCTCCCACCAGGATAGGCAGTTGCTTAGAGCCGCAAATCCTAACCAGATCCGCCAAGAACTCCGGTTTTTGTTCGGGCTGTGCCGCACCATATACCGCCACCAAAGCCCAGTTAAACCCATCTGCCTTCGACCTCGCCCTAAACTTAACCGCAAAATCTCTTGTTTGCCATTAGCTTAATTCCCGACCACAACCCCTTCCTTCATGAGAGCTCCTAATTACCATAGAGAGTTCACTGTTCACTTTTTTCAAAAAAGGAAAAGGTTCACAAAGATAAAATAAAAGTTCAACAAATTTGAAAAAAAGGTTCACAACAATGAGAAAAATTCATGATTTGTTTTTAAACAATTGCGACTTGGAAAAGTTTCACAAAAATGAAAAAGGAAATCACGAATTTGATAAAAGTTAATTAAGTCAAAAAAATGAAAAAAAAAGAAAAAATAAGAGAGAAAACAGAACCGGAAAAAAAACAAAAGTGAGAAAACTTACAAAACTTGTACCGGGGAATATCCAGAAGAAAAACCGCCTAGAAACAACATCAGAACAATCATGAAAAGCTTCCCAAAAAACCAGTGAAAATATACCTATATGGGTGCGTGCCGGTTTACGAAAAGCACTATAACCGATTAAGGGGACAAATAGGAGTTGTACTCCTTCACGGTTTGCATGGGCTTGTTTTGTCTAATGCGTGAAAGTTTAGGGCTGCTTTAATTTTTATAAGATTGTGACACGATAGAATGTTTACTATGGGTGTTATTTAATTTATAGGAATGTAATAGTTAGGAATCATTTCTATTGGTTTTCCTTTATTGCATTTCAAAGGAATTTGCATGAAGTCTTAGCTCTTGGAAATTTTATAAGCCAATGAATGTAATGGATGCAGCGGTGTAGTGTTGCAGGCTTGCAACTGTGCAACGCAATGGCGGCTGCCGCCGCGCTAGGGTTAGAAATTAAACACGCCCCCAAAAGAATCTGTTTGTTTGCCATTAGCTATTTTCCAGCCACAACTATTTGCTTCACGAGAGTTCCTAATTGGCGCCAGATGAGATAACTAGCGCTGCAGCCACAACCCCTTCCTTCACTAGAGCTCCTAATTGGCGCCAGATGAGATAACTGGCGCTCCAGCCACAGCCCCTTCCTTCACGAGAGCTCCTAATTGGCACGAGATAAGATAATTGGCGCTCACGCGCACGGTCATATCGGCTGGCTCAACTGCATTTTGTTGTAAATCGGTTAACCGGTGGACCTGCAGCCGTTGGCAGGGTGATTAGTGATCGTTGGCCCTTGACCACAGAGGATTGACTGTTGATTTTTTTCAAAAAATAAAATGGTTCACAATAATAAAGAAGTTTAACAGATTTGAAAAACGTTTAGAAAATTTGGAAAGAAGGTTCACAACATTGTAAAAAGTTGAAGATTCTTTTAAAAAGGTTCACGACTTGGTAAAGGTTCGCAAAAATGAAAATCAAGAATTTCAAGGAAAAATCACAAGATTTTTTGAAAAAGTCATAATTTGAAAAACCTTAACATAAAATGAAAAAAAATCACGAATTTGATAAAAGTTCATTAAGTAAAAAAATGAAAAACGAAAAAAGAAGAAAAAAGAAGAGAGAAAACAGAACCGAAAAATAAAACAAAGTGAGAAAACTTGTAAAACCCGTATCAGGAAATATCCAGAAGAAAACCCGCCTAGAAACTACATCAGAACAATCATGAAAAGCTTCCCAAAAAATCCAGTGAAAAAAATGCTTATATGGATGTGCGCCGGTTTACAAAAAGCACTACAACCGACGTTTAAGGTGACAACTAGGAGTTGTACTCCTTCACGGTTTACATGGGCTTCTTTTATCTAATGCGTGAAAGTTTAGGGCTCTTGTACTTTTTATAAGATTGTGATCCATAGAATGTTTGCTTTGGATGTTATTTAATTTATAGGAGTGTAATAGTTAGGAATGATTTCTACCAGATTTTCTTTATTGTATTTCAAAGGAGTTGCGCATGAAGCCTAAGCTCTCGAAAATTTTATAAGCCAAGGAATGTAATGGATGCATTCGTGCAGTGTTGCAGGCGCCAATGGCCGCCGCCGCCGCACTAGGGTTAGAAATTAAACGCACACCCAAAAAAAATCTGTTTGTTTGCCACTAGCTTAATTCCTAGCCACAATCCCTTCTTCACAAGAGCTTCTAATTGGGGCCAGATAAGATAACTGGCGCTCCAGTCACAACCCCTTGCTTCACGAGAGCTTCTATTTGGCGCCATATTAGATAACTGTCACTCACACGTAGGACTATATTGGCCGGCCCAACTGCATTTTGTTTTAAATCGGTTAACTGGTGGACCTGCGACTGTTGACGAAGCGATCATCGATCATTGACCGTTGACAATAGATAGTTGACCATTGACATTTTCAAAAAAGGAAAGGTTCACAAAAGTAAAAAAGTTCAACATTTCGAAAAAAGGTTTAGGAAATTTGGAAAAAAAGTGTCACAACATTGAAAAAAGTTCACCACTTGGAAACGGTTCGCAAAAATGAAAAAAACACAAATTTGAGAAAAAAATCACAGGATTTGAATTTTTTGTATTTATAAAAAAATTCACATTTTTTTAAAATGTTCACAAATTTGTAAAAGTTCATTAAGTCGATAAAAATGGAAAACAAAAAGAAGATAGAAAACAGAAACGAAAAATAAAACAAAGTGAGAAAACCTGCAAAACCCGTACGGGTGAATATCCAGAAGAAAAATCGCCTAGAAAAAAGTCCGAACAATCATGAAAAGCTTTCCAAAAAACCAGTAAAAAAACCTACATGGGTTGGTCCATTTAGACACACAGTGTTGTGGATGGGTGTGCGCCGGTTTGCAAAAAGCACTATAACCTACGCTGGCGACAAATAGGAGTTGGATTTCTTCACGGTTTGCATGGGCTTGTTTTGTCTAATGCATGAAAGTTTAGGGCTCCTTTAATTTTTATAAGATTGTGATACGATAGAATGTTTACTCTGGATGTTATTTAATTTATAGGAATGTAATAGTTAGGAATCATTTCTACTGGATTTCCTTGTTGTATTTCAAAGTAATTTTGCATGAAGTCTAAGCTCTTGGAAATTTCTAAGCTGAGGATGTAATAGACGCAGCGGTGCAGTGTTGCAGACTTGCAGCAGGGCAGGCGCCAATGGCGGTTGCCGCCGCCGCCAGGGTTAATTAGGGCAGGGGGGGGGGCAAGAGCGAAGCGATTTTGGGAGCGACCAGAGTGCGATGCGAGGCTTTGAGATTTTTCTCGGTGTCGGACGCGATGAGTTGGGCCTTGATTTTTGGCCAGCAAGGCACAATCACTCAGCCGCATACCGTCGGCTATTGAAACATCGGTTAGTGTGTGTATTTCAGATTTTTAAGAGTGGAAACCAAACCCTAACCCGAAGACTGAACACGTAGGAAATGAAAACCGAACCGAAGACCCATAACCGAATCAACCGACAATTGGGTTAATTGTCGGGTCTACGCCAAATGCCCTGGGTGAGTGACACTAGCCATGTCTAGTTCTTCTTCTTTTTTAGAACATAGACGTCAGAGATGTCCGGCTTTAAATTAATAAAGCCCACAACAATAGGCAGCGTGCAAACAAAGTATCAAGACCAAACTAAACGAAACCGAAGCTAGACAGCCAAGTTTCGAAGCAGAGCCAAAAGGCGAGACCGGAGATAAGTGCGTTACATGGCATAGCTAGCCAGAAGAGCGAGCACGCAGGCTCAAAGAAAGCAGGACCAAAAGGGCCGCCTATCCCTATAAGGCAGCAGACGGAGGAGGCGACGGGGCCCGGGACACCGAGTAGACTGTGCGGAGCCGAGCGATGGCATGTCGATGGAGATCAGCATCCTGTTGCCTTCCCAGCGTAGCCCACTGCTGCAAGAATAAGATGCATTTGAAGATAACATCAGCAGGGTGAGAGGGAAACGCTCCCTCAATAGTAAACTTGTTACGAATATGCCATAAGGCCCATAGCAAGGCCGAAGCACACGTCCACATTATCCGGCGCAAAGAGCCCGGGATCGCAGATAAGTAAGACACAAGCTCAGAGCGTGAGCGTGGATCCCAATCCACCCCAGCGGCCTCCCTGGCCGCACTCCAAGCAAACCGCGCCAAAGGGCAGCGAAAAAACGCGTGGTCAGCATCTTCCGCGTTATGACACAAAGCGCACGGTCCGGAAGCAGGGCCATTGCGCTTGGCTATATTAATAGAGGTAGGAAGGCGATCCTGACATAATTGCCAAAGAAAGACCTTAATTTTTAGCGGGATTCGCGCCTTCCAAAGCCCCGAGGCTGCCATAGGGGCATGCCCGCGGCACAACTCCCTGTACATTGACTTGACAGTGAACTTGCCAGAGCCCGAGAGTCTCCAAGAGACCTCGTCTGCGGAGTCCGATAAGCGGACGGTCGCAGTCAAAGCCCGCACGTGATCCCACTCGGCCCGCTCCGGTCCCACAAGCTCCCTTCTGAAGTATATGGGGGGCGGGGAGGCACCGAGGGCCGACACCACCAGTTGATTGGGCTCAACCGCGATGGCGTAGAGGTGGGGGAACTCCGACCATAGGGGTTGCTGGCCAATCCACACGTCGTGCCAAAACCGGGTGGAGCGGCCGTTGTTAACCGTAAACCTTGCTCCCCTGGCGAAGTACGGTTTGAGGGTTTGGATGGAGGTCCAGAAAGGTGACCCGTGAGGAGACGCCTCAAAGAAATTCCCATGTGGGAAGTACTTGGCGCGAAGGAGGTCAATCCAGAGGCCGGTCCCTCCCTGGGACAGCTTCCAGATCCACTTGCACATAAGTGCAATGTTCATCAGCTTAGAGTTGATGACCCCGAGACCCCCCTGTGTTTTAGGTCTACAAACGGCATGCCACTTAACCATGTGGTACTTCCGTTTAGGGCCCGCACCTTCCCAAAAGAAACGTGCCCGGGGAGTGTCCATTTTCTTATGGACTCCATCCGCCAACAAGAACATACCCATGGCGAACATGGGTAGGGACGAGAGGCTAGAGTTAGTAAGGATTAGTCGTGCCCCTGATGACATAAATCGACCTCTCCATGGACATACCCGGTCCGCCACCTTAGTGTTGAGAGGTTCCCAATCGGCAATCGAGCATTTCTTCTCTGCGATCGGGAGGCCAAGGTAGGTGAACGGGAACTTTCCAAGCTTGCAATTTAGCAAGTTGGCCACCCGTTCGCTTTCGGCCGCGCCCAACCCTATGGACACCACTTCACACTTGTGGAAGTTAATTTTTAGTCCGGACATTAGTTCAAAACATAACAAGATGGCCTTAACCGTTGCTATGCTGTGAGTGTCCGGCTCAAAAAGGAGTAGGGTGTCATCGGCATATTGAAGGTGCGACACCCCTCCAGGGATCAGATTGCCGACCACTCCCCTGATGTGGCCAGCAACGCGAGCTTTGTCTAGCATGACACCCAATGCATCTGCCACAAAGTTGAAAAGCAACGGTGAGGCTGGGTCCCCTTGACGCAGCCCACGCTTGTTGCGGAAGAAGTTCCCTACTTCTCCGTTCACCGCAATCGCCGTTTGGCCTCCCGAGACCAATTGCATCATACGGTGAACCCACACTGCCGAAAACCCTCGATCCAGAAGGATTTGTCGGAGAAACTCCCAGTTCACTCGGTCGTACGCCTTCTCGAAATCTAATTTCAGAAGTATTGCCGGCTGTCGGCTACGCTTGAGCGAGTGAACGATCTCTTGGAGGGCCAACGGGCCCTCCAAAATGTTGCGACCACGAATAAACGCCATTTGATTCCTACTAATAATACGATGGGCCACCGGAGACAAGCGCGAAGAACAAGCCTTAGAGCAGATTTTGAACGGGACGTTGATAAGCGCTATGGGGCGGAAAAGTCTAATATTGTCCGCGCCCTGGACTTTGGGGATAAGCGAAAGAATCCCAAAGTTAAGGCGCGAGATGTCTACAGTGCCACGCATAAACCCGTTACACACCTCGAAAATTGGGCCCTTGAGGACTTGCCAACTTTTTTTGAACATCGCCACCGGCCACCCATCCGGGCCGGGTGCCGTGTCAGATTTCATCCCCAGGATCGCCTGGTCGATTTCCTGAGGAAGGAAGGCGAGGCCCAAGTCTTCGTTCTCTTCATCCGAGACCTGCAGAGCGGGATCCCAGATATCCGCCCGTAGGCGAGCCCTGGACTCCTCCCTGGAGCCCAGCAGCTCGATGTAGAAATCGTAAATGTGCCGGACTATGTCCTGTTGGCGCAATAGGAGCCCCTGCTCCGATTGCAACCTCAAAATGGCACACTTACGACGCCGGCCGTTGGCATAAGCATGGAAGTATTTTGTGTTTGCGTCCCCTTTGAGCGTCCACTTTATTCCGCCCCTCCTACGCCAGTACTCCTCCTCGGCACGGAGGAGGGCCTCAACCTGGGCCTCAACCGCGTACCGCTCGGCCCATTCTTGCTCCGAGAAAACCCGTACGTCCGCAGCCGCGTCCATACGGGCGAGGTCCGTCACCAAACGGGCTCGGAGCAGCTTATCCTCTCGACCCTGGTTGGCCCCCCAACCTTTGAGGGCCGCGTGCAACCCCGCCCCTGCGGAAATCCAGAAATCCATGGGCCCTCTCGCGTGCCGGATCCGGGCCACACAGGACTCCCATTTGGAGAGGAAGCTTTGTTCAAATTCCGGGTTTTCAAACCAAGCAGTTTCAAAGAAAAACCGTGGGCTTCGTTTTAACCGGTCCTCCCCCGAGGAGAGGATTAGAGGGACGTGATCCGACCCGATCCTCGTTTCAGCGTGAAGTGAGCACATAGGAAAGAGCATCTCCCACTCCGCGGACATAAAAACACGGTCCAGCACAGACCGGACCGGTGAGAGTTGCTTGTTTATCCAGGTATATCGTGCGCCCACGCGAGCCACTTCCCTAAGGGCCATAGAAGCAATCGCATTATTGAACATGGACACCCTTGTCCAGTTAATAATCCCGTTGTTCTTATCCGCTCCCGAACGGATAAGGTTAAAATCCCCTCCCACGATGAGGGGTAGGTTGCGAACACCCAAGGCCGCAACCTTTTCCTGAAGTTCCCCCAAGAACTCATGCGAGTGTGAATGATCTGCCGGGCCGTAGACCACTATAATCTCCCACTCGCGGAGAGACGCACGATGGCGGACGTGAGCCGACACGAAAAACCGGCCGGCGTCCCAAGCCACCACCTCGCAGCACACATGGCTGATGCCAAGTAGCATACCCCCAGAGTGGCCAATTGCTGGCACCCAGTGCCACACGAAGCGTTCGAGCAGGTCGATGGCGAGCAGGTCTCGGTGAGAGAAATCAGCCTTGATGGTTTCCTGCAGACCAACTACATCGATGTTTTCGCCGCGAATGAACTCGTTAAGCTGGGTCCGCCTCCCAACGTGGCCGTAGCCTCGGATGTTCCAGAAGAGGAAACACATTTAGATTATGCGATTGCGGAGGCGGATACCATGAGCGGTAACCGCCTTGGCCACTCGCCGAGTCCTCACAGGACCACGGGCTGGGGGGGACAGTGCAGCCCCTGCTGCTGTGTCCGCCCGATCGGGCCGGGCGAGCGGGACCAGAGAAGCCCCTGCCTCTTCTGGTGCCGTCGCAGCGCGTGCCGCCGCCGCCTGGGCAAGCGCGGCCTGCGCGATCTCCTTAGAGCGAATGAGAGACAGGAGCTCTCGGGCCTCTCCCTCATCAGACAGATCAACCCCACTATCCCCTAAAATACTACCAAGGCACTCATCCGAGTAATCGTCGAAAATCGTAAAACGGGGTAGGGGGTTACCTTCGGTCTCCATGTTCTTCTGGGCCAGCAAGAGTTGCGCGCGTTGGAGAGCAGGGAGGTTGCCCTTGGCGCCCTTTGGCCGGGAGCTGACCCGTTCCTGCGCCACTGGAGTCGTCACCACCGCCTTGGAGCGCTTGGCCGTGGAGATGGGAGTCGCCTTGGTCATCTCCGCCCGGAGAGTGTCGGAGGGAGGCGGGGGAGGGGGAGGATCCGTCGGCCCGTGCCCCCCGACCGCACCGCCAGGGGAAGCCAACGCCATCACCGCCGTCCGGTGCGAAACAGGCGTGCCCGCCCGCACCAAGAGGGGACTCGTTGGCGCCACCGGGGGGGTCTTGCGGCCCGCCGTCTTCTTATGGAGCCGCCCCCCACCAATCGCCAGACCGTGCACGGGCGTGGGAAGCCCGCCTTCTTCCGCAGCCGGGGAGATGAGCATGGAACAGCCCTCCGAGTCGCACGAAGCTGAGGTGCCCTTGTCGAGGTCGAGGCCGAGGGGCATGTTGGAGCCGTATTGATTGAAGCCCGTTTCGTTGCTGCCCACACCAACTTGACGCTCCTCCAGGTCCTTCGCAGCCCCCGCAGACGGGGCCACGGCCTTCGAAGTCTTGTCCTTGAGGCCCAGCTTATCCCAAGTCGCAGTGTCAATGGAGTCATCCCCCATGCTCGCGTCCTTCTCCTTGTCCATGTCCTTGTCCATGTCATCAGGGCCCTTGTCCTTGCTAGCCGGGGGAGGGGGAGGGGGGGCACCTCCCAGCCTGCCACCCGCCTCGGCCTCCATCCGGATGGTAAAGCCCTCGCTGTTGAACCGGATTTGAACAAACCCTTTGATCTTGGACGGGGAGCGACACGCAAAACGCATCCGCACAGGACCCAGCCCCGCCAACGACGCCTTGTCCACTTCCATCGGGCGCCCGATCATCATAGTCCCCGCCATGAGACGGTCCACGCGGCGATGCTTGGGTGGCACTCCCCAAAGTTTGACCCACACATCCGGCATGATTTCGGCGTTGGGAGTCTCTAGAACAGCTTCCTTGATCTCTGCCATGATGTCGTTGAGGGAGAGGTACAGCTTGCCACTGCGCGTCGCTATTCGCAGCATGGCCTTGTCGGGGAAGACGACGGAGAACAAGTCGTCCCCGACGTCCACCACCTGCCAGTCCCAATCCCCTTCAAAAAGGTGGGGGAGTTCCGCCTCCAAGATCGAGACTGACAGCTTGCCCGGTGCCGCCGAGATGAGCGCCGCGTCCGCCACCGCCAGGGCACTGACCTCCTCGCCCGCCGACTCCACGAAGGGCAGGCAGAAGAAGCCCTCGCCGAGGATGGCGTTGCCCATGATCTGCGTCTGCAGAGGCCGACCGCGCGTGGGGCAGTGTGCCGATGCGTGCCCCTCCTCGTGGCAGACGACGCACAGAGGCTTGAAATGGCACATATTCTGGTAATGGCCCACCCTCCCGCATTTGAAGCACTCTGGCCCATCGAGTTCCTCCACTGGGATCGGGGCGTCAGCCGAGCCCTTCGACGCCGACGGCCCGGCAGCCAGCAGTGGGAGCGCCGAGCCTGCCGCCTTCTGCTTCTGCTTCCTGGCGAGAGGATCCCCAGCCCGCTCGCCGCTCAGAGGAAGGAGGGATTCCTTCCTCTTGAGCTCCTTCTTCTGTTCAAGCCCACGGCGCCGGTACTCCTCTTTCTTCTTCCTTTTGCGCTCACGCTCTTCCTCCTTCTTCCGCTCTTGCTCCGCGAGCCACCAGGGAGGCGGCGGCCCCCAGCCCGCCTCGCCCGCTGGCGGCGACGAGACCTTGGCGAGCGCCTTCCCCCGCAGATCTTGCTCGCGTTGCCTCTCCGCCACCGCGATCGGAGGCGACATGGGTGGCTTCTCCACGCGGCGGGAGCCCATCCTCACCGCGGTGGCAAACGAGCGAGTGAGTGGAGGTGGAGAGGCGGAGCGGCGCAGGCGACGCGCGCGATGCCCGAGCCGCCGCACCTGCGAGGGGGTTGCGGGAAACCCTAGCGACAGATCTAGGGCACCCTTCGGCAGCCACAGCCACCTATAAATAGGCTGCGGCGGCCGCTTATCCCCCGTCGCGATGGGCCCAGGCCTCTTCCCTTGCGGGCCTGAGGCGGCCGGGCCAGGCCGACCAGGCCCAAGCACAGGGGGGCGCCCCTGCGACCCTGCTGGCGCTGGCACACTAGGTTCAACCACTGGGCCTCCCGACCCGCTAACAGGCAAACTGGGCCATTCCGACAAGCCCAGCAAGGCATCCAGCCCGGACGCTGCCAACGCCGAAACCCTAGCCGCGGGCTGCGTCTCCCTTGCAGAGTCCGCCCCGCCGCCGTCGTCGACCCTTGTCGACTCCGGCGAGCAGCCGCACCTGCTGGCGGCGCGACCAACGTCAGATCGAGGCGCGCCACCGCCGGCCGGGCATTCGAGCGCCCCTCCGGGCCCGCGTCCACACCCCTTGGCGGGCGCCAGATCCACGGGGCCAGTCCACGGCCGCCGCGTCCACCAGGGGCGAACGCGCGCCGGCGACCTGCCATGAGAGAGCCCCCCAGCTCCTCCGCTCGGGCGACAAAGTCACCCACCGAGCACCCCGCACGGGGCCTCGGCGAACCACCACTGCCACCTGCACTTACCTCACTCCTTACCTCCTCCTCGTCGTCGTCGGAATCGCACCCCACCAGAGCCCAGAACCTGCTGCCGGAGAGGGACGGGGCAGGGGGCCCCGCCCTAGGCGGCGAGCGCCGCCACGGGCACCCCGGAGCGGGCCGCACCTCCGTCCAGCCGTCCGCCTCCGCCGCGGGGCCGCGGGCGGCGTCGCCCCCCGAGTCGCCCCCCGGGTCGCCAGACCGAAGCGCCATCATTCTCTCCAAAGACTTACTATCAGCGAATGAGTAGTTCTTCTTTGTAGTTCTCAACAAAGTCAAGTCTACGCTGTCTGGTCGCATATGTTTGTGTTTTGACACTAATCTTTATATAACTCTACAACCTCTACATTAGGTCGACGATCGCCTACAACGAAGTCAAAATCATTTGCTTAGGATTTAGGGATGGCGATGACGCTTTACTAGGAGAGGAGTAACGACGATGACACTTGTGTGATGTCTCGACGATGCCCTCTTTAAAGAGGTACTCCCTCCGTTCCGAATTACTTGTCTTGGATTTGTTAGATACGGATGTATCTAGACTCATTTTAGTGCTAGATACCTCCGTATCTAGACAAATCTAAGACAAGTAATTCAAAACGGAGGGAGTATATGCGTGGGTATCCTGTGTGTGCCGCTAAGTGATTATGTAACTAAGCAATTCTCTTTTGCTTAATTGTGGAATGAAATTAATCTTTGGCTTCCGTTTTGAAAAGAAAATATATTCTCGCTAGGCGTCTGTGCCCGCTGAACTGGCTGTCTGGCAGCAGCATTTTTTTTCTTCCTTTTTGAGAATGGCAGCAGCGGTTAATTAACACAGGAGATTTCGTCGGTCATCCGCGTCGCCGCGATTACTCCACCCCACCGACCACGGCCAGCCCAATCGGCGATCACCACGTGCAAATCATCCCTCCTTTTCCACCCGAACAGTCCACCCACGGCGCACTACAACTCGAGACAGCACAGCTTCCTCACCAGTCATCACCCAGATCCCAAACAGCCAGTCGGATCCACCCCAGCCCCGCTTCCCAACTCCCCTGCTCTCGCCATGGAGGGGCTCATCAAGGGTTTGGCCAAAGCGGCGATCGGCGCCTTGGAAGGCGACGGCGGCCGGCGGGAGCGGGACGAAGACCGCGACGAGGCGCCGAGCAGGCACCGCCCCGCGCGGGACGTCGAGGAGGTGGAGGACGATGAGGAGGGCCGCGAGCAGCGGGACCGCTCGACGTGGGCCGAGGTGCGCGCCGGCTGTTCGCTCAATTGTGAATGAAGCCGAAGCTTGGCGCGGAATGGCTGGTCGGTCTGGTAAAGCCTGATGGTTTTGGTTGGTTCTGGCAGGTGGTCTCCGAGAAGAAGGGCGGCGAGCCCGAGGAGGCGCGCCGGGGTTCTCCGCCCTCCAGGCGGGTGAGTGGCCTGTTCACTTCGTGTTAGTTTGTGTGATCAGCAGCTGTTGATTTTTTGTCATTGCATTCAGGAGGAGAGGAGGGAGGATGAGGGCTGGGAGAGGACGGGGGGCCGGAAGCAGCAGCAGCAGCAGCATCCATCTGCGCACGGTGGATCTCACAGCCAGGTTGTCCAGATGATCTGGGTGCTTTCATTTCCCATTGATTGAATTTCCATGTTGGGTTGCTGTGTGCTGATTTGGGTTTGTTTTTGTAGTACCAAGGCGAGGACAGGAGTGATGGTGGTAGCCGGCCACCGCAGCAGCAGGCGCCAGCATACAGGAGGCAACAACAGGTTTGATTCTGCTCCGTTTTGTTACATGAAAACTGTGGGTAATTGACCTGCTGTTCAGTCATATACCTACCGATATTGTAGTGTCTGTGCTATAACTGTATCTTAGAGCTTTTCAGTATCAGTCTGAAGTTGGGATGGATTTCTTAATAAGCCGACTCTTTAATTTCTGGATTTTAGGAGGAGGGAGAAGAGAAGAATGATGAAGGTTGGCAAACTGTAGGGGAGAAAAAACAGCATGGAAGACCACAACAGGTTTGTGCATAGCAACCTAAATTAGAGTTAATAGTTGGTTGCAAATACCAGATAAATTTATATGTTTTAGGTAGTGTCTATAGGCCAATATTTTCTCGGAATATAATCAGTGTTATCCAACACTTACATCAAGGATCAAACACCATTTCACTACTATTAACACACTGAATGAAGTAATTACTTTTTACATAATATGATTTCCTAAAGGATCTTTGCCACTAACTTTTCCTTTCCATGTTGCTATCTTTAAACCATTTAGTATCTGAAAGCACCGGAGATTATAATTTGAGCCAATCAGTATTCAAAAGAAAAGAAAAAAGAACTGATCATAGCTCGATACCTGGAAACTTTGATCTATTTGTCTGGGCATTTTTTTGTTGACTTTACGTTTTAAGGTATTACCTTCATGTATATATGAACTAAACTGGTAGAATTCCTTCGGTAAGATGTCATGGTGGTACTATATTAATATATTGTGAAGCTTCCTGGTCCTATTTGAACTCTGAGCTCCTACATAACTTGTTGATGCAGTCTGAAGCATGGAATGCATACAAAAGGCCACCATCTGAACAAGAGTACTCTGAAGATGTTGGTCAGATCCACCATGGCCTAAATGTAGAGCCTACCAGGGAGGAGCTCAATAGCTTGACGGAAGCATGTAGCCGGTTGTGGGAGCTTGATATGAACCGTCTTGTTCCTGGTAAGGACTACAGAATTGAATGTGGAGAGGGAAAGAAGGTTTATCAGAAGGATGATATGGCATCTGAAAACCTATTCAGCTGGCTAGGCGATGATGTGCTCACCAAACCCACCTACTCTCGCTTCTGCGCGCTTCTTGACAATTACAACCCACACCAAGGGTACAAAGAAGTTGTTACTCAGCAGGACAAGCACGAAGAAGCAGCATTTATTGAAGAGATTGCCCGGACGGCGCCGATTAAGTACTTGCACCGGTATTTAGTGCTGAAGGGAGTCGTATCCCAAGACTATGATGACTTCAAGGCAATGCTGACATCCCTTTGGTTTAATTTGTATGGAAGATGTGGCAACTCTAGCTGCTCTTCTGCATTTGAGCATGTGTTTGTTGGTGAGATAAAGGAACAGAGACAAGGAGAGACCGAGGTCTCAGGATTCCATAACTGGATTCAGGTAAGTCCATGTAATGCTTCAGCAGTCTCGTATCGTTGTATGAAAATACATCTGACTGCAGCTACATGACTAATTTGCAGTTTTATCTGGAAGAAGCCAAGGGAAATGTGGACTACCAAGGTTACATATTCCCAAGACGGCGTGGGGAATCGGTGAGCATATAGTCTCAACATTCATAAGATGTACATGTATATAATGTAAGTAATGCATCTAACATGTTCCATTCTCGTTTTCACAGCCTGATTCGGAGACACAGTTACTGACCGTTCAGTTTGAGTGGCATGGTGTGCTGAAATCAGTATCAAGCTCTTTGATTGGTGTTAGCCCTGAGTTCGAGCTGGCACTCTACACACTGTGCTTCTTTATGGGCGGGGAGGATAACCGCGTTGATATCGGCCCGTACACAGTGAACGTCAAGTGCTACCGTATGGGTAACAACAAGATTGGATCAGTCTTTCCCATTGCTGAGAACTGAATTGTGTGATGGCTCATGACCTGCTTCTGCAGGTTTGTAATTCTTGGATTTTAATTTCTCTTCACTTCTGTGAAATTTACACTGTTGCTTAAGAAAAAGAACCACTGTTCGCTCTGTTGTTACAATGCCACACTTAATACCATATATTACGAGGATGCTGATGCTGACTGAGATGCGATTTAACTTTCTGTGTCATGAGCTTTGTTGAAAACAAAAACATACCCCCTCCGTCCCATAATGTAAGACATTTTTACAAGCTATAGAACGTTTCTTGGGGTTTTAACAAGTTTATTCTAAGTTAGTTTTTGGAAATATAGTTAATCAGTTGAGGGTATAATAGACTAGTCAGAAGCGAGTACAAGGGGGCATGGATCAAATAGGGTGGGAATTGCTGTCATTAATCATTATAGATAACCTAGCAAAGAAAAACCATTCTGGCCTTTACAGCTCAGGTGCTGACCTGCCCGCTTCAGCTCCCTGTTCTCTGTTCCTCCTGTAGCTAGATGTTCACTTGAGAAAATCGGCATCCTTCCTATATAAGTTCCAATTAGTGTGCTTCCTTTGCCAACAGAAGTAAAAATAAAAAAATAAAAAAAATGTGCTTCCAGTATTCCAAAGACTACTATCCAAATGAAACAGTAGGCGCCATTTTCATGTATACAAATTACTGGCTCACGTGAGGCCGACAAAAGAAAGGCATAACTACATTTCATGCTTTTCAACCTTTTTGTACCACCACCAGCTCTTCAAACTTTACTCATCAATCACCAGCTATAGCATTGAAGAAAACTAAATTTCTAAACCATATACAATCATACATCAAAAATAGAACAACAAGAAAACAAAATCCGTCAAAATCAAGAGCTCAACGATGGCACGGTACACGTCCGAGGAGCAGCTGCCCTCATGAGCATCAACCTTCTCCTTGCATGAGCATTTGCATTCTCACCTAGGGCAGCCAAATGAAGCATCCGCCGCCTTGCCGACACCGCAGCCTCATCCTCCATGGGTGGTGTCGTTGGTGCCTCATGAAGAAGCGAGCTTTCTTCCAGTGAACGGACATCCTGACCATCCAATTCCTTGTGCTGCATTGCCAGCTTCAGCCTCTCGACCACCTCCACCATTGCGGGGCGGTCCTTTGCATACTTTGCAAGGCAGCTGTTGGCCAGCTTGGCGATCTCTCTTGCTCCTCTCATGGAGTATCTCCCTTCAAGCCTTGTGTCGATGATCTTGCCGAACTGTTCGCTGTCGGCTGGGTGCCGCCTCACCCACTCCAGGAGCTTCTGTTCGTTCTTGGGGCGTTTTTTCTCTACCGAGCGTTGAGCCGTGAGGATTTCATACATTACCACTCCGAAGCTCCAGACGTCGCTCTTGGTGGTGAGATGCCCTGTCTGGACATAGTCTGGAGCTGCGTAGCCGTAGGTTCCCATTACCTGAATTTGCGAAGGTAATGAGTGTCCGAGGACTATACATATGAAACATTTAGAATGCCATGTGGTGTGGCTATGCAACCCAAGGAAATTGATCCGGTTACTGTAGCGAAGTTTGCACATACCACTGTAGATACATGGGTTTGACCTTCGGATGGCCCCTCCCTTGCTAATCCAAAGTCTGAAAGTTTGGGTCTGAACTCCTCATCCAACAGTATGTTTGCAGCCTTGAAATCGCGGTATATAATCTACAGATATCGAAAGATCATCATGAGTATAACGATTCAGGCTGTGATGATAATTGGACAATCTGCTTTTTCCATGCAGTAGTTCATAATTCAGTTCTGATGCCATGATCTGATGAGAGCTGCTGGTGTAGAAACTGTCTGCCTACTCTTCTCTTGCTCAAAATAAGCAAACTCAGTCACAGATAAAAAAAAAAGCTTCACCAAAGCCTAAGAGGGTGATGGGCACTGGAAGGCAGATTGGTTTTACCTACCTGAAGCTCAAGGCCCTCGTGGAGATACAGTAACCCTTCAGCAGCACCCAATGCTACCTGCAACCTGACGTCCCATGGGAGGACAGGGTGCTCTGGGTTGAACAGGTGGTCGTCCAGGGTCTTGTTGGGCATGAACTCATAGACCAGAAGCCTCTGCGGCCCTTGATCGGTCTGCGTTGCGCAGTAGCCGACGAGCTTGACGAGGTTCGGGTGCTCGACGATGCCGAGGAATTGGACCTCGGCCAGCCATTCCTCGTGTCCCTGAACAAGAGAGCCAGGCGATCAGATCAGATGGTGTAGTCCGGATTCCGGAGACAGTTGAATTCTTTAGTGATGGAATTGCATCGCAGTTTCGGTACCTGGCCGCCGTTGGGGTTGAGCTTCTTGACGGCGACCGCCGTGCCGTGGGGGTTCCCGCCGGGGAGACAGAGGGCGCCCCTGTAGACGCACCCGAAGCCGCCCATGCCGACCATGAGCAGCGGGCTGAAGTTGGCCGTGGCGCCACGGAGCTCGCTGAGGCCGAACTCCAGCAGGCTTTGCGCGCCCCTTTCCCCGTACAGCTCCGGGATGCTCCGTGCGGAGGAGCCCAAGGACTTGCTCGACGCCGGCCGCGCGCCTGAGCCGTCGGATGTGCTCGTAGCAGTCGCGCTGCAGGCTGGCGATGCGGTCGAGGCAGCGGCGGCATAGTAGGAGGCTGCGGCTGCCGCCTTGGAAGCCGGCGCCGACGCCTCCGGCCGTCTCTTGCGCCTCCATTTGTCCCAGAATAGGCATAGGCAGCCCATTTCTTGGAGGAAGCTGGCGAAATTCTGCTCGATCGTAGTGGTTTGTAGCCTACCCCGAATCACAAAGAGAAACACCAAGATATTTGGCGATAAAAAAAAGGAATTTTGTCGTCTCCTAATAATTCTTACGCTTCTCGTAGCATCTCTGGAAACAACACAACGGACGGACCAATCGATCAAGAAGTTAAGGCCTTGTTCGGTACCGCTCCATAACTTCGAGAGCGGAGTTGGCGGAGCTGCAGTTCAAAACGGCGGAGTTGCAATTTCCCTGCTTCGCAGATTTCGGGAGTGAATGATTATCGAATAGGGCTTAAGTTTCTGATACTCCGATAGAAAGTCCGGAGATAGAAAACAAAAAACTGACAGAGGGAAGAAACCAAAAACCAAAAACTGAATCGGAAGAGCTTCAAGAAATGCCTCCAAGTGGCTGAATTTCGATACGCACCAACAAATCAAGAGCTGTACCACACCTAAGCAAAATACGAAGTACTTCAACGTCGCCATTATATGTCTGGCTAGCACCCCAATCAAGCAGCACAGTGGCACACAGTCACGCGGTTTTGCAAGTCGCGGTTGGACCGTTCAAACTATACGGCCGTCATGGGTACATGCACTGATAGAGGACGACGAAAAGCGCGGCCACCTTCTCTCTCCGTAGGGTAGCGATATGTACCAGCGGTTCGCCACTTCTTCGCACTCTGCAAGGCACAGTTCGTTCACGCCACAACTTGTCCCGGCTGCCAAGAAATGTTATCCTTCTGCACCTTGACCGAGACCCGTCGACGTCTACCAGGCCTCGTGAGCTATTCGCGCGTTGAATTTGGCTTCAAAGTGTTGACCTTGCATGCCTGAGATGGCTGGTCGCTCTGTTAGGTAGAAAAACACGCGAGACTCAGAGTTCAACAGAGGTTTTGGTCTTAGCTGGAAAATATCTTATGTTCCATCAACAAACAACCACCAAGGGCAATACAAAAGCCAAACGGTAATGCCATACAGCGAACGTTCCTATGAAGGATAGCATTTAAGAACGTTTCTCGCGGCAATTTATGTTGCGGGAGCGTTGCTACTGGGGTCCAAGCAAAAAGGAAACATATTTTTAACCTCGCTAGGAATTTCATCTCCCTAAACAAGACTTTAGATCCCTGCTTTACTGCCAAGTCATTCTCGTCGTTCTTGACTGCTTGGGCTAGGGACCGGATGTCTGTCTCCATGTCTAGTCCAGTGTGATGCTCAAATTTTGTCCCGCCTATAGGGCCCCGATTCCCGTGGAAAGTTTCGATTCATAGGTCATAGCACAACATACCATAGTGCAATTCTCCCACGGTTCTGCATCATCTTCTCCTGTCGGATGGCTTTGGGGCATTGCCGCCTGCCTCTCCTTCGCTCTCCCGCCCCTCGTTTGTTTATCATGGATGTTGTCATCCTCGTTGTTGTATGACTCGTGCACCCCACCCCCTCTAGTTTGTGCTCGTCCATTCCTCTGTTCTCCTTCTGTGGCCTGTGTGGCTGCTGGTCTGATGGCGCTGGGCATGGTCTCATTGTTCGGTGACATCGTGCTGACTATTTACACTTGCGCGAGTGTTGTTGACTCATGGCTGGTGGCGGATTCATCCTTGGGTTGATTGTGCTTCAATTGTTGTCATCTTTGGAGTCATGTTTGAGTTGTGTTGTTGTTGACTGGTGTTTTGCTATCTTGCCATGCACAACACTCTTGTTCTAGTCTAGGATGAGTTTGTTGCCTATTACTCGTGAATTTTTGGGTTAGTAATGCTTAGTCGTTTGGTTCTCTAGATGGCTCGTGCCTCTATGGCGATGTATGGGTTGTGCATGTGTATCCTCTTCTTTTTTTAATGCAATTACTACATCCAACTCTCCTGCATTGTTAAGAAAGAATAGAGGTAATAGAAAATTTACCCTATCCTCAAGATGCAAAAGGGCTGCAAACTTTTCTAGGGCATGCAAGTTTTTATAGGCGGTTCATTCTCTAAACTACCAAAACCACTCACTAAACTTTTGCCTAAAGACTTCCCATATTATTTTTGCGAGGAATGTGTATTGACTTATGAAAATCTGAGGGATGCCTTGATCACTACGCCCCGATCATCCAACCTCCTAAGTGGGATGAACCCTTTGAGATAATGTGTGATGCTAGCAATTATGCTATTGGAGTGGTTTTAGGACAACTGAATAAGAAGAAACTTAATGTCATCTATTATGCTAGCAAGAGTTTGGATGATGATCAGAAGCATTTAGCTACTACTAAAAAAGAATTACTTGCTATTGTATTTGCCTATGATATGTTTAGATTGGGTGGCCGGGAAAGGTTCTGGGTTGGCGGTGGCTGGTCGAACTGGCGCGGGGAGCGGTGGTGGTGGCATCGGAAGGGGTAGTGGTGGCGCTCGCGGATGGGAATAAATATTGCTGGAGATTAAGGACTGGGCGGGGGAACAACGATAGCACCGGAACCTGAAAGGGGTAGTGGTGGCGGCTTCAGAGAGAAGCATAGATGACGGTAGATTTTTTTTTTTGAAAAAAGTTCATTTTACTACCCTGAAAAAACATGATGGTTCACATAACCCCCTGATGTTTTTTTCTGCTCCTTTACCCCCCTCAACTATCTCATACCAGTCAAAAATCATCTTATGTGGATTTCCTCAATAGTTTGCTGACGTGGACGAGGTCAAAACGGTATTTGATCAGTGGGGCCCTCGCGTCAGGTGACCCATCGATGCTCTCGGCAGCGCCGTAGGTGGTTGCGGTGGCGTGGCTGACCGGAGAACCAGCTATGGGCGCGGAACGGAGGTGGAGGCCGATGGTGGGGTGGCTGGACGACGGGGGGTGCTGCAGGAGGCCCGGTGGTCGCCAGCTTCAAGCTCCTGGTCGGAGCAGAAGCGGTGAAGTGGCTGGCGGCGGAGCAGCGCTGGGCGTGGAGGGATTCAGCGGCAGCGCAACGACGCGGTGGTGCTCAAACACAGTCGTGCATAGAGGAGGCCGGGTCTGCAGTCATGGCGGCTGCAGAGGTCATGGCCTCCCGTCGATCAGAGGCGGCCGACCATGGGCGTGGAGGCAGCAGTAAGGGCCTGCGGGCTAGCAGGGAGACGACGTGGGTGAGCAGGGCGACGCCTGGGTGGCAGGGTCGGCGGGCCAACGGAGTAGGGAGGCGTTCCGGCGGTGGGCCGCGAGCAGGCGAGCGGAGGCACATGCGGGCGGCGCGGAGCCAGCTTCCCGTGGGAAAAGGAAGAAGGAGCGGGGGAACCGGATGCAGTGGCGGTGGCGCTTCGCGGACGGTGGCGGCCAGGGTCGGCATGACCGGGAGTTCGCCCCAGATCGGGTTGGACGCGCCTCCTATTTCTGGCAGCGTTGCCACAAAAAATGGGAGGATGCAGCAGATTGACAACAGTGACAGGTGATTCAGTCAATGATTCAGTCCGCATTTGAGCTTTTTGGGGCACGACAACCGATGAAGATCATTCCCCGATGGTGCGGGCTCAGGATGAAGCGCGGTGGGTTCCTATTTGTTGCGTGCACGACGAGCACCGAGAGAGAGAGAGAGAGAGAGAGTTTCAGAGGCAGCATCGGCGGTGGTGGGTCAAGGAGGCAACAACGGCGGCGGCGGGTTACGGGAGCAGCAGCGGCGGTCGGTCATGAAGGCGGCGGCAGCGGCCGACCAAGACCCCATCTTCCCCTTTCTTCTCTCATTCTCTGTAGCGGTGCCGGAGAAATCTGCATCATAACCACCCCACTGGTCAACAAACCTCTTTGACCCAGTCCACGTCAGCAAACCACCTGAGAAACCCACAACAATGATTTTTGAACGGTATTGGTTAGATTAGGGGGTTAAGTGAACCAAAAGAAAGATGAGGGGGTTATTGCGAACAACCCACTTTCTTCAGGGAAGTAAAATGGACTTTTTTCATTTTTTTTGGGGGAAGGGTGATACGTCTCCATCGTATCTACTTTTCCAAACACTTTTGACCTTGTTTTGGACTCTAACTTGCATGATTTGAATGGAACTAACCCGGACTGACGCTGTTTTCAGCAGAATTATCATGTTATTATTTTTGTGCAGAAATAAGAGTTCTCGGAATGACTTGAAAATCAACGGAGACACATTTTGGAATAAATAAAAATACTGGTGAAAGAATCAACACCAGAGGGCCCACACCCTGTCCACGAGGGTGCAGGGCGCCCCCCTGCCTCGTGGGCCCCCTGAGGCTCCACCGACGTCAACTCCAACTCTATATATTCACGTCCAGGGAGAAAAAAAAACAGGAAGAATGATTCATCACATTTTACGATACGGAGCCGCCGCCAAGCCCTAATCTCTCTCGGGAGGGCTGATCTGGAGTCTGTTCGGAGCTCCGGAGAGGGGAATCGGTCGCCATCGTCATCATCAACCTTCCTCCATCACCAATTTCATGATGCTCACCGCCGTGCATGAGTAATTCCATCGTAGGCTTGCTGGACGGTGATGGGTTGGATGAGATTTATCATGTAATCGAGTTAGTTTTGTTAGGGTTTGATCCCTAGTATCCATTATGTTCTGAGATTGATGTTGCTATGATTTTGCTATGCTTAATGCTTGTCACTAGGGCCCGGGTGCCATGATTTCAGATTTGAACCTATTATGTTTTCATGAATATATGTGAGATCTTAATCCTATTTTGCAAGTCAATAGTCACCTACTATGTGTTATGATCCGGTAACCCCGAAGTGACAATAATTGGGACCACTCCCGATGATGACCATAGTTTGAGGAGTTCATGTATTCACTAAGTGTTAATGCTTTGTTCCGGTACTCTATTTAAAGGAGGCCTTAATATCCCTTAGTTCCCAATAGGACCCTGCTGTCACGGGAGGGTAGGACAAAAAATGGCATGCAAGTTCTTTTCCATAAGCACGTATGACTATATTCGGAATACATGCCTATATTACATTGATGAACTAGAGTTAGTTCTGTGTCACCCTATGTTATAACTGTTGCATGAGGAATCGCATCCGACATAATTATCCATCACTGATCCATTGCCTACGAGCTTTTCACATATTGATCTCTGCTTAGTTACTTTTCTGTTGCCACTGTTACAATCACTACAAAAACTACTACTGTTACTTTTGCCACCATTACCGCTGCTTCCATATTACTTTGCTACTAAATACTTTGCTGCAGATATTAAGTCTTTCAGGTGGGGTTGAATTGACAACTCAACTGTTAATAGTTGAGAATATTCTTTGGCTCCCCTTGTCTCGAATCAATAAATTTGGGTTGAATACTCTACCCTCGAAAACTGTTGCGATCCCCTAACTTGTGAGTTATCAAGACTATTTTCTGGCGCCGTTGCCGGGGAGCATAGCTCTATTCTTTGAGTCACTTGGGATTTATATCTGTTGATCACTATAAGGAACTTGAAAGATGAAAGAACCAAGATTTTCCCCTCAACTACGAGGGGAGGTAAGGAACTGCCATCTAGCTCTGCACTTGATTCACCTTCTGTTTTGAGTAAACTTGCGACACCTACTCCTGCTTTTGATTCTGATATGTCGCATGTTATTGATGATGCCACTTCTTCTATGCATGATGCTTATGATGAAACTACTTCTATGCTTGATAATACTGTGCCATTAGGTGAATTTGTTGATGAACAACTTGCTAGGGTTAGAGAGAATGAAATTATTGAAACTGATAATATTGATTAAAGTGATGATAAAGATTCCCCCCTAGATATGAATTGCCTGATGTGCCTGAGGGTTATGTTATGGATGAAGAAACTGCTAGAGATCTTTTAGCTTGCAAAGATAGATATGATCTTAAGAAATTGTTAGCTAAGCTGAGAGAAAAATCTTTGCATGCTAGAATGAAATATGACCCTTGTCGTGGAAACGTCACGACAGATGTCCTAGTGTGAGGACTTAGTCATGGAGCCATCGCGCTGTGGCTAGCTTAAAGGGGTTAAACAGGATAAAGGACACGGGAGTTTATACTGGTTCGACCCCTTACAATGAAGGTAAAAGCCTAATCCAGTTTGTAGTTGGTATTGCTAGGGTTTCGATGACCGGGAAGCGAATATGCTTGACCCGGCTCTCGATCTCTTGTTTTTCTATCCCTAAACCGTCGCCGGGTCGTCCCTTTATATACACAGGTTGACGCCCGGCGGTTTGAAGAGTTCCGGACGGCACATAACGTGTCCGGCTCGGTGTCTACCTTTTCTTATCTTACAACACAAGTTATACACCCTATGGCGGTTTACATCTACGGGCCCTAATCCGTCCTTGGGCCTTCTTGTTAAATCTCCTTCGTAAAGCGCCGCATTCCTTGTCCTCGTGGGCTTCGATATGAACAACTAGCTATGAGTATAATCCGGCCCCTCCTGGGCGGTTTATACTCAATAGTTATATCCCCAACATTAGGCCCCAGATTGATTTGAACTTGTTCATGTCAATTTTCAGTACTTAGAAAAATTCCTTCTTCAACACTTCCCCGAAAATCTTATAAACCGCCGTGACGTCATCTCCAAGACCATGGTAATCTGCCGTGACGTCATCTGCCATTAACTTTTACACAGAACCCAAATCTTTTAATGTATCTCCTTTAATGAACCTCCGAAAATCGAGGCATTTGTATGTCTACAGATCCATTTTTCGACCTCCTCGATTCCCGCGCCTACCACTTATCCATTCACCTTATAAATAGAGCGAGGGGTCATTTTCACTTTTCCCCTCGTGCCTCTTCGTCTCATCGTCTTCCTCGCGTCGCCCCAGCGCTTCGAACTCCGCCGCCACTGTCGGACCTCGCCTCTGCTTCGACCTTGGCCGCTGCATCACCCTGAACACACCAGAGACTTGCAGCGCCTCTCCGCTGTTCCCTCAGCACAAGTAAGCCTTCCTTTCCACCACCGTAGATCTATCTTTAGGGTTTGGGCGTTCATCGGTGTTCATCCTTGCGCGGTAGTTCTTTTGATTCAAACCTTGATGTTCAATCTGTATAGCGATGGCCATAGTCTTTATTTTTCATCAGTGCATCTTGTTTAAGCAAAAACTCCAATCTGAACCTTTATCCACTGCTTCGGTATCCATATTTAGGTCTGAATATACTTTCATTTTCTAGCCCGTGGTAGATCCAAAACTATAATGTCACCCTGTGAAACCTGTTTTCCATTACTTAGTTATCTCAAATATGTACCTTCAATATCAATGTAGGCGGTTTAACTTTAGAAAATGATAATCTGCCAGGTACCATTAGTCCCCTCTTAAACCATCAATCGCTTATCTTTGTACTTCTGACAATACCAATATCCGATTTAACAATTTTGCATGCTTTAATACTTTCCATCTCTTAACATGCAACGCTTTATGCTTGTCAACCATGAATCTTAAACCGACACAAACCTTCCTTCTGGTTGTCAAAGAAATGGCCAAGTCCTTTTATGCTTGCAACTGGGTTCCGTCCCAGATTACGGAAGACGATCTGAACGGGTGTGTTATAACTGGCGCTTTACCCAAATAGAGTGAAATCCATTGCAGAGCTCCCGGTCCAGAAAATCCTCCTACCCCAAGGTTGGTGAAGTAGTCGTGTTTGTTGATCATCTGAGCCGTGGTTTTAAACCTCCCGGATCAAAAAAATTCCGTGATGTGCTTGCTAGCTTCCAACTCCACCCTCAAGACATTGGACCCAACTATGTGTCCAATATTTATAATTTTCAAGTGTTTTGTGAGGCTTATCTGCAAGAAGAACCGACCGTTGAACTGTTCAGAGATTTCTTCTACTTAAACCGCCGTACTGAATTTACAGATGGGCCAAATACTGAACTTGGCGGGGTTTCCATTCAGGAAAGGAAAGATGCCAGCTTCCCTCACGCCAAGCATCATAGCCACCCAAAAGACTGGAATCAGACTTGGTTCTATTGCCGAGATACGTCTCCAGATGACGAGAATCCTCTGCTGGGTTATCGTGCTCACCGGCTTACCAATTGACACCCATTTCCTCAAAGGCTGACTGTGAAAGATCGGGCCAAATACTCACCACATCTTTCAAAGCTCAGGGCCTTTGTGGCCAATGGTTTAACATGCATTGATTTTGTTCGCTGCTGGATATCTTGGGGCATTTGCCCTTTAAGCCGTCACCCCGGTTTAATGTGTGAGTATACAGGGGATTTGACAGACCCTCAACGGCACACCAACATTCAACTAACTGACGCTGAAATCACTGAAGCTGTCAAGAAGATACTGGATGAACCGGTGGCTGTCTGCGGTAAAACAGGGCTTAGTCCTTTCTGCGCTTCCAATAAACCGCCATCAGTAAGAATCGCATAACTCTTGTTTTAATCAGTTCCCCCTTTTTTATTTCCTTATAACTTTTGTCAATCTTTTCCAAGGTGATGATCCGTTCTGGAAGAAGAAGCCGCAGGATAAACTGGCAAAGACACCTCGCCCCAAGACCAAAGTCATCAAAAGGTCTGCCAAGAAGAAAACCGCCGAGTCTGCCGAGCCGAACATCGATGACGATCCTGATAACCCGTAATCAGAGGTAGAACTTGATTTTCTTGGTTCCTTTTTCATACACCTCATTGACAATGACCATTATCATTGATGTAGAGGTAATTATTCTTTCCTCCGGTTTAGACCCTCTGCCAACACAAAAAACCCGTCAAGCAAACCAGAAAGTAAGATTTTTAGACCCTCTTCCTTATCTGGATCCAAACTTTCTTTTGAAGAAACAACAACACGAAGCTCGCCGCACAACCCGGCATAGTGGCCAGGTGGTTACTTCGTCCGGTTTACCGAACACGCCGGTTCGTAAACGTCGCCCAGAGGTTTCACCTATTCCTGGCCCATATTATCCCAAGGCAGGTTATTTCCGACAACCTCTTAACCCGTCTGATTCCGACTATCAGGGAACATCTCATTCATCTTCTGGCGAGTCAACAGGGACATAGCTTCCACCCCTTAAAACTGTTCCTGGGTGAGCATACTAAACTAACCCTTTATACCCTGCACCTACTTAATATACTAACCTTTATGTCCATTCATTTTAGAGCCAAAGCCAGACCCAACAAAAAGGCTAAGTTGAATAAACCGGCTAATGATGACACGACAGCTGACCCGGAAAAGACTCTAGAACCGTTTGAGCCAAATACTGATGCTGTCCTTGATGATCCATGAGTACAAGATCATGACACCTTTGTTGAGCAAGTGGAAATTGTTCCGACAGCTCATGATGATAAACCGCCGAGCCCAACCAAAGCCGCTGATGATAAAACGGATGATGTTGTCGTTACTTGCGTCAGCTATACGACCCCAGGCAACCCCATTACTCTGTCAAAACATAGCGCCAAGGAAGAATTTTCTGCTATAGACAAGGGCAAGTGGAAGGCAGATCTGGAAAGTTATGCCCATCTCGGCGCCCAAGACATCCACTCTGGGTTTTTAAACTAGCTATACACCAGCCGTGATTATGAAGCCGGGTTATTGAACATGATGAAAGAGCGATATGAGGTAACCACTGTTGACTTCTGCATAATTACTCTTCCCTTATAACCAGTTTAGTACCCCCAACTCCAGTAGTCCCCAAGGGCCGATTTATAGTACCAATATGAACCGGGACTTTGTATAAAATGCTTCAATTTTCCCTATGTAGGCCCTAAGGGCCGGTTTTATCTTTTCAAGATGAACCGGGTCTTTTTACTACAAGACTCAACATTCATGTATAAATCTGTGTAAACCGTTGAACCACCAAGCTCTTTGATGGCAGAAAAATCCATAGTCTTTAACTTTGAGCAAATATGCATTAGTACCCAAGTGCCAAGTATATGACTTGTCATATGCTTGGGACTTTGTAATAATTTTGGAGAAGAAGCGATAGCCATTAGCCCCCAAGTGCCAAGTGTATGACTTGTCATGTGCTTGGGACTTCAAATGTATGCTACCAACTGACAAATTGCACACCTCTTGCAGGCTAAACTTAGCAAAAAATGAAACCCAAGTCACTGATCTTCAAGAAAACATCAAAACTCAACAAGCCGAGACTTCCAAGGACAAAGAAGAGCTGACCAACGCTTTAGCAGCTATGGAAAAACTAGAGGAGAATTTTAAGAGTGAGTGGGCAGGCTGGGATACAGAGAAAGCCACTCTGCTGAAAAGAGCCGAGGACGCTGAAGTGGCCCTTAATCCGGTCATAGAGGAACTAACTGGCTTAAAGCGGCAGATAAATTCCATGACTACTGCTGTCTTTGGTGAGTAATCGTCTTCACAAACTGTAACCATGTATTATCAAATAAACAGCCGATTTACCAATTGTGTCAATGCAGGGAGTCGTGTTGCTCATCTGGGCTCCGACATGCATCAAAGTCTGAAAGTTGTGTATACCCTTATAGAACAGCTATATACCGGTGTACAACAGGTCATCTGCACAACTTCTCATAATAAACCGCCCCCAACTTTGATCAAGGATACATTGGTAAGGCTAGCTGTAATGCCTGCCCGGATTGAGGAGATGAAGAAATCAGCTGCCAGGGCGGGTGCTCTTACCGCATTGACGCGAGCCAAGGCCTGGATCTCTGATCTTAACCCGGCCGATCTTGGAAATGGCTATCCCAACATCAAAGAGGATGGGTCAGATTTTAATAATGATGACCTCAGAGCTTTGACAAGGGAGATGCGCCCACTAGCTAGCAAATTGGCTGAAGAAACTGATCTATCACATTATCAGGCGATTTATGATGCCAATAACAAGAAGGTTAATCCACCAAGTTGCAACGCTCCGGATCTTATTCCGCCAATCCATAAGCATACTTATGCTCCTGATGTTGACCCCTCCTCAGTTATAAGCGATGAAGCTGTATTCAGAGCCTTAACTAGGATCGATTGGTCAACCAATGACTTCCAGCCACTGGGTAGAGAAGAGGAGGGTGAACCGGCGCAGGATGATCCACAACCTTCAAGCTAGCCCGATCAAGATTCATAAACCGGTAGCCGGTTTAGCTTCTTCCCTCTGCAAAACTTGCTTAAAACAATTGTTCTTATGGGCAATAAACCGCCTTGTAATAGGCTAGTTTAAACGCTTGGTCTGCTATGCCATCGTGCATATTTACTTTGCATGACATTGTTAATCCGCCATGTTAACATATGCTATGTCTGCGTATGATACTTTAGCCCTATGACATCTGCTCCCGCAATTAATAAAATAAGCAATGTCCCAGCGGTGTATCACTGGACGGGTTATCCTGCCCAATAACATACTCCCTCCATTCCTAAATATAGGGTGTATAGTTTTTGGCACGGAAATTAAAGAATGCACATGGAGGGAAAATTTCACAAGTTTTGGGCAAGACTACACCTGACTAATTGACATGAGAAAGTAGAGGAGCTTGCCCCATGTAAGGAAATGTAAACAAATCCCTTAAAAAGTTATCCAAATGAGTGGTGCAAGGCAATACACCTTATATTTTGAACTTTTTCTCAAAAATCTATACACCTTATATCAAGGAACAGAGGGAGTAGTTTGTAACCATGGCTAGGCATAAAAATAACCATATGTAATGTAAAATATACCATACCTGTGATATTTTACCACACTGCTGGTTTAGCAAACCGGTATAATAAGGGTGATAATCCATAACTTGAATATTGTTAATCATCATCTGTTTGCCGGTTTACGAACGGGCCTAGGCCGGATCAATACATACCGGACAGTGGTTTTCCACTTGTTGGTTACTTATAATCAAAGGCCAGGCTAGGCTAATAAGCGTAGATAAGTTATACTCATAAAGCATTATAAACTGAAAAAATCAAGAAAGATTTTAAATAGTCATAATTGTGGTATTGCACTGATTAAGAGGGTTTAAGCTATGGTTTGAGTACGACCAAAGCCCCCAAATGATTTCCCTGGTGGCCTTATGCCTATCAAGAGGTGTAGCTATGGTTCGAATACGACCAAGCCCCCAAGTGATTTCCCTGGTGGCCTTATGCCTATCAAGAGGTGTAGCTATGGTTCGAATACGACCAAGCCCCCAAGTGATTTTCCTAGTGGCCTCATGCCTATCAAGAGGTGTAGCTATGGTTCGAATACGACCAAGCCCCCAAGTGATTTCCATGGTGGCCTTACGCCAATCAAGAGGTGTAGCTATGGTTCGAATACGACCAAGCCCCCAAGTGATTTCCCTGGTGGCCTTACGCCAATCAAGAGGTGTAGCTATGGTTCGAATACGACCAAGCCCCCAAGTGATTATGTGGGATGTGCCCAAGGGGCACCTATGTTTGAGTTGTGCTATGCAACATACTCTCTTTGGTCCCTTTAATACGGGCATTAAGCCTCCAAGTAGATCAGAGCTATGCTCTGTAATGCCCCGAGACCGCTGTGCTAGGTGTCCTCCAGTTATTTGCTGTTGTTGCCTTGTCATTTGTTTGCGTGTCATGCATTTCATATCATGTCGTCATGTGCATCGCATTTGCATACGTGTTCGTCTCATGCATCCGAGCATTTTCCCCGTTGTCTGTTTTGCAATCCGGCACTCCTATGTCCTCCGGCGTCCCCTTTTGCCTCTTTTTGTGTGCGGGTGTTAAACGTTCTCGGATTGGACCGAGATTTGCCAAGCGGCCTTGGTTTACTACCGGTAGACCGCCTGTCAAGTTTCGTGCCATTTGGACTTCGTTTGATACTCCAACGGTTAACCGAGGAACCATAAAGGCCTCGTGTGTGTTGCAGCCCAACACCCCTCCAAAGTGGCCCAAAACCCATCCAAACCCCTCCATCCTCTCGGTTGTTCGATTACGATCGCGTGACCAAAAACCACACCTCATTTGGACTCTCCTAACTCCCTCTACTTATATATATGTGTGCCTCCCCGAAAATTCGCGGATCAAACCCTAGTCCTCTTCCTCCTCCGCGCGCCGGACATGTCCACTCCGCCGCCGGACATGTCCGCCGGTCACCTCACCACGGCCAATCGTAGGTCGCCACGTCGCCCCGCCGCCGCTCTCCTCCAACCCCCGCGCGCCACCTCACCCGCCGGCCCTCTCTCTCTCCTCCACACCGCGCGGGCCCGGGAGGCCCATATCCGGCCCTCCCGGCCCGATCCGCGCCCCGCCGCCTGGCCGGTCCGCGCCGCCTGGCCGGTCCGCGCCGCCTGGAGCTCCGCCACCGCGCCGCCTGGAGCCGCGCCTCGCCGCCCGCCATGCGCCTCACCGCGCCGGCCGCCGCGCGCCTGCTTCGCTCGCCTCGCGCCACCGCCTCGTTCGCCGCGCGCCTGCCTCACTCGCCTCGCCGCCACCGCTTTTCTCACCGGTCTCCTCGCCGGAATCTCGCCGGCGACCGCTCCAAGCTCGCCGGAGTTCATCGCCGGATCCGCCGCCCTGGATCGGGACCAGATCCACCAGCCCTTCGAACCAAACGGCACCACCCCACGTCCCGGATATCCTCATCCCGCGTTGACTTTTCGCGGAGGTAAAATTCCACTAAGTCCCCGAAGTTTCCAGATTCATGTGCCCTTGTTCATCATGCCATAACTTCCTGTGTGATGCTCCGTTTTGCGTGCTTGAGATATCAAATTGTTCGTCTGGATGTCCTCTTCATTTCATTTCATTGCATCATGCTTGTTTGAGTCCATCTTGATGCCTAAAATGCTGTTGCAAGAGTGCTAAGTAATGTTAGTTTCTGTTTCTTAACAGATTTTGGACATTTATCATTTTTGCCATGTTTAATGTGTGCCTCCTATGAACTTGAGCCCTACATGTGTTTTGGGCTATGTCATGCCATTCTTACAGGGGTGTATGCCATGTATTTTTGTGATCAATGTGGTGACTAGCACAAGCATGCAAAGTAGCTGTCGTGGTGTTGCTGATTTTAGGGACTTAGAATTCTTCTAAGTCTGTCTGTTGTTATTTTTATGCCATGTATTCATGTTGCCACAGAGTGATCCATGCCTATTTTGAGCATGTTCAGTAAGGATGATTTTGAGATATTGTTATGCTCTATCCATACATGTCTTTGCTTGCATTTATGGAGTGCCCTAGCATGACTCAATCTTGCTCTACTTTTGCTATAAAATGTTCCTGGCAGATTGTGTACGTGTTAATCAATTTTGCCGAGGTTGTTGTAGTTGATCCATGCTTGCTATTAGTTTATTCTTGTCATGGTTAGCTTATTGACCATGTCTTCTTGCTGGGTGTATGCTTAGCTTGTCATGCAACGCCTTGTGGTGAGTGCATCGAGCTCGCAAACATGCCAACATAACTCTGTTCTTGCCATGTCCAGTTTTCTACAAAGTCTGAATCTGTTAACGAAACTTGCTATGTTTACATGGTTGCCATTGTATTGGCCGATCCCTTTTGGCTTATGGTCAGTAAGGGACTTTTGTTATATGCTTTGAGTAGTTTCATGCAATGCCTTGCTTTGCCATGATATGTTCCTGTAGCATGTTGTTATCTTGCTCTAAACATTGCTTCCTGATGTTAAATCCTGACATGTTATTTTCACCAAGTCTGAGAACCTGATATCTTTTGCATTTTTGCCATGCTTGTTTGAACCTGCTGTTGTGTGATTTAGCCGTAGCTCAGTATTCATCTTTTGTCAAGCATCTTGAGTGGATTACTGCCATGTGCTTTGTTGTTATGTTAGAGCGCAATAGCTTAGTTTCTTGTTGCATTTTAGATGACATCGTGCTGTTAATCGCAGTTTAGTGCCATTATTGTTTTGCTTGCCATTTGCAAACCGTGCATCCGATTCCGGTGATCTTTATATCGATTTCGACCGAAATCAACTCATCTTTCAAGCGACACTCTTGGTTTTTTAAGTTGAGGCCTGGTTAAATCTTTACCTTCCGAAGCACGCATATGCATTGCATATCACATCCCGCATATCATGCCATGTTTTGCATCATGTTGCTTGCGCATTGCACCGTGGTTGATTGTGTCTTCCTTTGCTTGTGTTCTTGCTTTGGGTAGAGCCGGGATACAAGTTTGTGTTCGAGGAACCCGTTGAGTACGCTTACGAGGATCAAGCTTACGTCAACTCGGAGAACTTTGCAGGCAAGATGACCATACCTTTGAAATCACTTCTGTCTTTGCTTGCTAGTTGCTCGCTCTATTGCTATGCCTATGCCGCGATACCTACCACTTGCTATATCATTCCTCCCATATTGCCATGTCAAACCTCTAACCCACCTTGTCCTAGCAAACCGTTGTTTGGCTATGTTACCGCTTTGCTCAGCCCCTCTTATAGCTTGCTAGTTGCAGGTGAAGTTGAAGTTTGTTCCATGTTGGAACATGGATATTTGTTGGGATATCACAATATGTCTTATTTAATTAATGCATCTATATACTTGGTAAAGGGTGGAAGGCTCGGCCTTATGCCTGGTGTTTTGTTCCACTCTTGCCGCCCTAGTTTCCGTCATACCGGTGTTATGTTCCTTGATTTTGCGTTCCTTACGCGGTTGGGTTATTATGGGAACCCCTTGACAGTTCACTTTGAATAAAACTCCTCCAGCAAGGCCCTACCTTGGTTTTACCATTTGCCACCTAAGCCTTTTTCCCTTGGGTTCTGCAGACTCAAGGGTCATCTTTATTTTAACCCCCCCGGGCCAGTGCTCCTCTGAGTGTTGGTCCAACCTGTCAGCTGCCGGTGGCCACCAGGGGCAACTCTGGGCTGGCCTACCGGAACCTTGGACAATCCGGTGTGCCCTGAGAATGAGATATGTGCAGCTCCTATCAGGATTTGTCGGCACATCCGGGCGGCTTTGCTGGTCTTGTTTTACCATTGTCGAGATGTCTTATAACCGGGATCCCGAGTCTGATCGGGCCGTCCTGGGAGAAGGAATATCCTTTGTTGACCGTGAGAGCTTGTGATGGGCTAAGTTGGGACACCCCTGCAGGGATTTGAACTTTCGAAAGTCATGCCCGCGGTTATGGGCAGATAGGAATTTGTTAATGTCCGGTTGTAGAAAACTTGAAACTTATCTTTTAAAATGCATCAACCGCGTGTGTAGCCGTGATGGTCTCTTCTCGGCGGGGTCCAGGAAGTGAACACGGTGTTGGATTTATGCTTGAACGTAAGTAGTTCTAGGATCACTTCTTGATCATAGATTCTCGAACGTGCTTTGCCTTCTCTTCTCACTCTCTTTTGCGTAAGTTAGCCACCATATATGCTAGTGCTTGCTGTAGCTCCACCTCATACCTTTTCCCTACCCATAAGCTTAAATAGTCTTGATCACGAGGGTGTGAGATTGCTGAGTCCCCGTGACTCACAGATTACTTCCAAAACCAGATGCAGGTGCCGATGATACCATTCCAGGAGATGCGACTGAACTCAAGTGGGAGTTCGATGAGGACTTAGGACGATACTACGTTTCCTTTCCAGACGATCAGTAGTGGAGCCCAGTTGGGGCGATCGGGGATCTTTTGCATTAGGGGTTGTCTTTCTTTATTTGGTTCCGTAGTCGGACCTTGATTGTATCTGGATGATGTAATGCTATATTCATGTATTGTGTGAAGTGGCGATTGTAAGCCAACTCTGTACCTCTTTCTTATTCAGTACATGGGATGTGTAAAGATTACCCCTCTTGCGACATGCCTACAATGCGGTTATGCCTCTAAGTCGTGCTCCGACACGTGGGCGATATAGCCGCATCGTGGGTGTTACATGCTCATATAAAGTTGTAATATTGGCTTGATAGCAGGATTACCAAGGTAATCAGAGCTGTGCTCTTATAACATGGGCTTGATAGCCGGATTACCTTGGTAACCAGAGCTGTGCTCTTATAATATGGGCTTGATAGACGAATTACCAAAGTAACCAGAAACTCATGTAAGAAAACGACAGAAGCCCCGCTTTAGCAAGGATGTCAGTTTATTATATCAATCATAATATATATACATTGTATAAATATGTACATAAGGAGAGCCTGTGGCTCAAGTGTAGTATGGTCTAAGCTGAGCAATATTCCAGGGCCGGCGGGTCTCCTCCTCCGACGTGCGTGAGTCCTTGTGGTCTCGAACATCGATAAGGTAATATGACCCGTTGTGTCGTGGAATTGTCATGACAGATGTCCTAGCAAAAGGACTTAGTCGTAGGGCCATCGCAACTAGGAAGCTTAAAGGGGTTAATCGGGACAAAGGACACGAGAGGTTTATACTGGTTCGGCCCCTTACGGTGAAGGTAAGGCCTAGTCCAGTTGATGTTGTATTGCTTGGTTTCGATGACCAAGGAGCGAATCCGCTAGCTTGGCTATCGATCTGTTGTTTCTTGTCCTAAGCCGCTGCCGGGTCATCCCCTTATATACACGGGTTGACGCCTGGCGGCCTACAGAGTCCCGGCCGGCTCATAAAACGTGTCCGACTCGGTGACTTCTTTTTATATGCCTTTGTTTACAAGTCTTTATTTACATATGGCGGTTTACAATATTGGGCCTTAAGCCGCTCTGGGCTTAGGCCTTCTACAATTCTTAATAAACTATCACCTTGAATATTACTGGGCTTCTCTTAACAACCCACCATTAGGGTTGACCCGACCCCTCCTGGGCGGGTCATACCTAAAAGTTATATTCCCAACATTAGGCCCCAGGTTGATTTGAACCTCGTTCTTGTCAACCTTCAACATTTAGACGAAATCCATCTTCCTTTGTCTGTAAAAGCTCTTGTAACCCGCCATGACGTCATCTTCAGAAAATATGAAAATCTACCATGACGTCATCTCCAATAGATCTTTATCCTTAAATGTCTTCCGAGAATCGAGGCGTCCATTTATCTGGATAATCATTATTTGGGTCTTCCTCAATTTTCGCGCCTGCCTGTTCGCTTATCCCCTTATAAATAGGCACGACCAGGTCTTTCCTCACTCTTCCCTTTCTTCATCTTCTTCCTCTCACAACCCTACTGCCGCTCGAGCCTCGCCGCCGTCGCAGAGCACCTCGTCTTCCTCGACCTCGGCTGCTGCATCAACCTGAATCGATCGAGAGAACGGCGGCGACCCTCCGCAGAAGATCCGTGGCTGTAAGTGTTCACCTTCCTGCTCCTTAGATCCGCATTAGGGTTTCTAGGTTTCTGTGTGTTCTTCATAGTTCATCACAGTTTCTTCATAGTTCCTCCTCCGCAGCCTCTTTTGATCCAAAAAGGAACACATAACTCGTGCGGTAGTTGTTTTGCGTCCATTTTTGATACTAGTAGATCCATTTTTCCCGTACAGAGGCCTCATTATAACTCACGAACTCATCTGTACTATATTTTTAGGTCTAGAATATTTTCTTTTCAGAACGGCCATTTGATCCAAAATAATAGTGACAACTTGGTAAACTTCTTTGTGTCAACACTTAGCCAATTCTGTTTCTGGCATCCTTCAAATATCTTTAGTCATGGCGGCTTATCACGCCGGCTCACTTTTCCTTTATATGTCATTAGCTCTTATTTTAAGACACCATTACTTATTTGTACCATCATCATTTAACTTCTAATTTTATCATTGAATTGAACCGGCACATTACTTTCTTTTCAGTCTGTCCTTTCATCATGCCGTCCAAAGCGCCAATAGTCTGCAACTGGGTCCCTTCCACAGTTACTGAGGACACCTTGAAGGAATTTGTCACCATAGGATTTTTGCCACAGAAAAACGTTATGTCTTATTGTGCTCCTGACCCGGACGAAGAACGGCCTCAGCCCAAAGACGGTGAAGTTATCGTTTTCACTGATCACATGAACCGGGGCTTCTCACCGCCCGGCTCAAAGTTCTTCCGAGATGTTCTGCATTTTTTCAAGTTTCGCCCACAAGACATTGGACCCAACTCTATATCCAATATCTGCAATTTTCAAGTTCTTTGTGAGGTATATCTTCAAGAAGAACCGACCGTGGAACTCTTCAGAGAATACTTTTATCTGAACCGCCAGAATGAATGTACCAACAACCTTAGTTTGGAGCTTGGTGGAATCTCAATTCAGCGCCGACAGGGCGCCGTCTTTCCCTTAATAGTCTTACCGAGCCATCCCAAAGATTGGAATCAGACCTAGTTCTACTGCCAAGATACGTCACCAGCCAATGAAAAACCACTGCCGGGTTATCACCCGAAGCGTATGGGTTCCAAGTTTGTGCTCCATGATAAGCTTACCGCTACTGAACGCAAGAAGCTTATTCCATCTATTAAAAGGATTCAAGCTTTATTGGGGAATGGCTTAACTGGAGTTGACATGATCCATTGCTGGGTCGCATGGCGGGTCATCCCTCTAAGCCGCCGATCCAAGTTAATGTATGAGTATGGCGGAGGCCCAAATGACTCTCTGCGTTATAGCTCTGTTCAATTGACTGAAGAAGACGTTGTTGCAATGTCAACCATCCTTGTGAACGGCAAATACGAGGACTGCAGTAAGGTTGGGTTAAACCCCTTCTGCAAACTTAACCTGACACCAGAGGTGAAAACCCCTGACCTCTCTCTTTTTGTGTTTTCCTCAGTAGTTTAAATACTTGCATGACCTTTTAACATGTTTATTTGTTTTCAGGCCAAATCTGACTTTTGGAAGGCCAAGTATGATCATGAAGCTGCCAAGAAGGCTAGAGCCGCTGCCATAACCGCCAAGAGAACGACCCGGAAGTCCAAGAAGAAGAAGACTGCATCTGACATGTACCATCTGGATGATGTCTCTGAGTCAGAGGTAGACCTTGACTCCATTGGCCAATTTTTCAACTATCTTATTGACACTGACTATTGCCAGGACGACACGGGGGCTAGCTAGGCCGTGGAAGAAGAGGTAACTATTTCCTCCAACTCAGCCCCTTTGCCAAGACAGAAACTTTGACTGGTAACCCAGAAAGTAAGGTTTTCACACCCTGTGGCTTATTTGGACCCTCATTTTCTTTTGAAAAAGCAGCAACATAGAGCCGCCGTCAGGCCCGGACTAATGATGATGATGAACCACCTTCCAACTTACAAAAAACTCCTCGAAAACGCCAGAATGAGGTTTCTTCCACCTTTGTCCTTTGTTTTTATCCATGAATCTATTTCCTTATATTCTTTAACTTTATTTTACCTCTGCAGGAGGTTTCTCGCTCTTCTGGCGACTCATCTCAGACTCAATTTCCAGCTTTCAAAACTGCTCCTGGGTAAGGAAAAATCATCTTTCCTCTGTATCTTTAAAACTGCATCATTACACTAACTGTCTCATAAAATCTTTCTTAGTGGTCAAGCCAAATCCAAGAAGGCCAAGGTGATTAAGCCGACAGAAGACCCGAAAGTTCCTGCACCTGAGCCGACCATGCCAACTCCCTCTCAAACTGAAGCACCAGAAGACCCGGCTATTCATACTCAATTGGACCCTCCTGAGTTGTCAGCCGATGAGGCCACCCTTAATCCGACCATTACTGAACCATCTAGCTCAGCTAAACCGCCAACAACTTCTGATACTGATGTTTTGATTACCGGTAGCCAGTTTGTTGAACCGGGGAACCCCACTGTATTAGCCCGGCATACTTCTAAGCAAGAGGCCTTAGAGAGGCAGAAAGTGCGGTTTGATATCTCCCATTACACTCACCTCAATATCAATGATGTACTGTCCGTCTATCTCAGTCATGTGCACTCTAGCCATGACTCGGAAATCGAGATGGTCAAACAATTGCAGCTAAAATATGAGGTATGTTCTCCGGTTTACTTATACTCTGTCAGCCCCCAAGTCTTGAGATGATGAACTTGAATGATCTGTAGACTTTATGATATAAGTTGATACTTTGTCTCTAGGTTTTTCGAAAGTCCAATAGAGTAGCGTAAACTTCACCTGTAGTCCCCAAGCTCCAGCTTAATTTATCATAAATGAACCGGTACTTAATTGCATAACTGTCTTTTACTAGTCCCAATAAGTATTGTGATCCGGCTCAATCTTGAAAAACTTTCTGAACATCATGCATTAGCCCCCAAGTGCCAAGCGTTGTTACTTTGTAAAACCCTTGGGACTGTGAATGTTTTGTAGAACACCTTATCTGAATTGGGCTCTCAATTGACAAATGCCAAGACCTGGTTGGCGGAGCAGGAGACAGAGATAAAGACCACTGACTCTAAACTCCAATTGAGCCTCTCTGAATCTGAGAAATTGAAGACCAGCTTAGCTGCAAAAAAGAAATCCTGGGCCAAAGAAAAGACGCTGCTGATACAACGCGCTGAGACAGCTGAGGCGACTCTTGAGGAGGTTACTACAGAGCCCACTGGTTTAAAAAACCATGTGTCTCAAATGGTCTCCGCCATCTTCGGTGAGTTATTTGCATAAGTCACGTATACTTTATTTTTACCAAGAATGTAAACCGCTTGCTTAACCTTTGTTAAAATACTTACAGGTCCGTGGAGTAACAACCTGAGCCAGGACAGTGTGACAAAGCTGAAGGCGGTTTATACCTTGGTGGAACAACTTTATACGGGGGCTCAACGGGCGCTTGCTGCTATCTCTCCTGCCAACCAAGGACCCAACCACCTAAGTGATGTTTTGAAGAAGTTATCGATCTTACCCGCCAGGTTTCAAGAGGTCAAACGATCCTGTGCCAGAGCCGGAGCCTGACTGCCTTGAGCCGCTCCAAAGCCTGGGTGCCGGATTTAGACCCGATAAACGTGGCTAAGGGGTACCCTACCGTGAAGGAAGACGGGAATCCATTTGAGCAAGATGAATTTATTGCCTGTGTGAGGGGAGTTCGTCCTCAAGCTACCATTCTTGGAGAGGAGACCAACATCGACAAATATCAGCCGGGTTTTGATATGGAGAATAAGAAGATGGCGACTCCCTCTTATAAGGTGACAAATCTCATCTCGTCGGTTCGCCAACACACTTTTGCCCCGAAAGTCAACCCAATCGGCCTGATTGACGATGAAGCAGAGTTCATTGCTCTGAACGGCTTTGACTGGTCCAATCCCAGCTTCCAACTAGTAGAAGGAGGTGAACCGGCGAGGGGAGAGTCATAACCATCTTTTGGGCTCTCAAAGCCTTGTAATATATTAGTTTGAAAACTACATGTTTTGCCTATGCTATCGTGCATAAAATGTTGCATATGACTCTTTGCCAATGATGTCAATATATATATATATATATATATATATATATATATATATATATATATATATATATATATGCAACACATCCGTGATTACATCTGCAATGTTTTAACTCTGTTCCTGTAAAAAATGAAAGACTGGCCTGGCGGTTTAGCACCGGATGGGTCAAAACACCCGGTATATGACTTATGAAATTATCATAGTGGAAAAAACAGAACTAGATGTAAGATAAACAAGGCTGAAAAAACCTTTGATGAACGAAAAAACACAGAGAAAACATGTTCATGAATGACACTGTCATACCTATGTTCTTTGAATCTGGACTGCCGGTTTACATGACCCGGATGATGAGGTTGATAACCCAATCTTTTGTAGAAGTTAATACTTCCATATGTCTGACGACTGTTATGCCTTGGCAACTCATTGTCAAATAACTGAGCCGGTTAATTTGAAACCATACCGACAGTGATTTGAGATGATAAAAAACAGTAAGACTGTCGGACTAAATAACCATGGGTAGCCTAGCCTGCTCCCCCTGGCCCTTCTGAAAAAATTACGAGCCGATCCGGCCCTCAAGAATCCAAGACATGGGGCGGCCTTCCCCTTGCCGGCTGTCTCCCAGGCCGGCTATCGGAAGGCAACCCGACTTTAGCCCTCATGAAGAAAGCCGCGGGAGGGCCGGCTTCGAGAAGCCGGCCGCGAGAAGGCCGACTCCAAGAAGCCGGCTCCCACAAAGCGGTCAAGATCGTACCCTCAAAGTCTGCATCCACATAACGGCGATGTGACGGGGCGTGGCTACAGTAAAGCCTACCACCCCCAAATCCCGGAGCACGCCTGGCACAGTGCGCCGTACGGGTGGCCATGACCCGTCCGGTGCGGCACTGTTGCCACGTTGACCTTGATGTCATCCACGACGGGCTGCCAGCGCGGCCCATGGGCGGTGGGCCCCTTCGGGCAGAGAGACACCCAAAGGCGGCCAGGCCTCCCCTAGTCGGCCCAAGACAGAGCCGGCTCCCCATAGCCGGCTTGCCACCTCCCTCAAAGGAGACGCCCCATTAAGGAGACAAGACGCGGTGAGGCTACAGCGATCACCCGCCGGACGGCGGCACTGTAGCCACTCCCACCTCGGCGAAGCCCTCGTCACCAGGATTGAGCAACAATAACCAGCCGTCGACAAGGCCCTGGATAGTGGGGCCTGCCTGTCGACCAAGGAGCCGGCAGCCGGCGGGACCCAGCAGCCGGCGGGCCCCAGCAGCCGACGGGCCCCAGCAGCCGGCGCAGAAGCCGGCAAGGGTAGACACAGGCGGCTGGGCCCCACGCCCAGCCGGATTACCATTGTATCCCCGGGGGGTAGGCCTATATAAACCCCCCGGGACACCCATGCAAAGGGTTGATCCCTGCTAGTTTTAGACACCACATAGGGAGGAGAAGAGAGCGAGTAGTGCCCTTCTTCCTCCTCTCGCCAAACAGCTCACGGAGCATCGTGTAGCTACTTGTTCATCTAGTGATCATGCGGAGACCCCGCAGAGCAGCAGTAGGGGTGTTATCTCCACAGAGAGCCCCGAAGCTAGGTAAGATTCGTCGGCGTGCATGTCTTCGCCTCATCCCGCTTCCAGGCACCGGCGACGTCTTATTGGCTCCCACAATGATAAGCCACCCGTTGGCATATGTCGCACCTACCACCCGACATTTGGCGCCCACCGTGGGGCTAGGTGCACCGTCGTCCGGAGACCTGTTCTGGACGGGAACCCTCTTCCTCCCCCGCGAGCGTAGCCAGCCCGGCACGCCCTACGACGCTTGCCACGACACACTGCATGGCGTCACCAACGTCTGCGCAGCGAGCGGCATCGCCGATCTCCTTGACAAGACCCTCATCTTCGATGAGCTCGCCTCCGACGGGGGCACCGACCACCTCGTCAACCTCCTCGGCCAGCTCCACGTCTCCGACGAGCCTGCTGTGGACTTGGAGTCGGTTGGCTCCACCGACCCGATGCCTGTCGACTCCGACACGGCCTCACTCGACACTTTCCCCACCAACGTCACGATCTACAACGACCCGCTTCCCCGGGCCGATGGCGGCGACGCTGTCATCACCGAGGTGATGGTCATCGGCCACGGCGGCGCTTCTGACGAGAGCGCCCACGACGCCCCGCACACGGCGATCCACGACTTGTCCATCCCCCTCCCGGCCGATGCCGACGCTGAAGCACTGGAGGCTCGCCGCCTCGCCCTCCTCGCGGAGGGCCGGAAGTTGGTTTTCCATGAGACGCCTCGCTGAGGCCCACCAACGCGAAGCCGACCGCGCCGCCATTGGCACGCCGCCCCAGGCGGGCCCAGCCGGGCCGGCACTGTCAAACAGCGCGGCGCTGTCGTCGCCGACACGTTAGGAGTCGACCGCCCAGTCTACGCCACTCCACTCGAGAACCTGTGCGCCGCCCAGGCGGCCGTAGACGAGCTAGACAAACTGGGGGCCGAAGAACTCCCCCACATGACCCGACGCATCCAGCAGCTAATCGATGCAGCCGTGCAGCGGCACGAAGCCGACGCCCGCGCGGAAAGCCCTCCCCCGCGCCGAGATCACGGCGCGACGTCCCGGACGCCGACTACGGGTAAAACCCGCACGCTGCGCGAGAAAGAGCCGACTGCCAGCCGAAGCCGAACCCGAATCTCCATCAAGCGAGACACAGAAGGCCACCCCCGGGCCGTGGAGTGGCGGGGCAACCCGCCTCCGCCTCGGCCCCGTGGAGAGAGATATCCCACCCCACCGCCTGTTGCGCATCCGACTCTCAGTGGCCGGCTAGGTCGCCGCGAAGGAGTCGGCGAGAACGACGCCCGCCATCGGATCGACCGCCTGGCACGATCCCTGGCGCTGGAAGAAGAAGACGATGTCGGCCTGCCTTGCTTCGACCCCCGCATCCACGATGAGCCTTTCCCCAAAGGGTTCTCGCTCCCAAGAGACACGCCCAAGTACAACGGCTCTGTGAAGCCGGAAGATTGGTTAATCGACTACTCCACGGCGGTTAGCATAGCAAACGGCAACAGGCGCGTTGCCGTGAAGTACGTGCCCCTCATGCTGCAAGGCACGGCGCGGACCTGGCTCAACAGCCTCAAGCCATACAGCATCAATAGCTGGCTAGATTTCACAGAAGCCTTCGTCCGCAACTTCACCTGCACCTACAAGCGGGCTCCCAAGCCCAGACAACTCTCCTTGTGCGTACAAGGCCCCGCCGAGTCTACTCGCGACTACCTCACGCGTTGGGCCGAGCTCCGCAACTCTTGCGAAGGGGTGCACGAGGTGCAAGCCATAGAATACTTCACTGCCGGGTGCCAAGAAGGCACCCTCCTCAAGCACAAGCTCCTCTGCGACGAGCCGACTACCCTCGACGAGCTTCTGGTCATAGCGGACAAGTACGCCACCGCCGACTCCTCAATGAAGACCGAACTCCGGGTAGACGCGTCCGGGAAGGTACTCAACCCGGCGCCCAAGACGCCGGCTGGGGACTCCGGCCGACGCCCACACCAGAACGACCACAAGCGCAAGGGCCCCATGCCGCCTTCCGCCAGTCGGCAGGTGGCCACAGTCGAAGACGAGTGGCCCGAAGGGCGGCCCGCGCCCAAGAAACCCAAGGGCGGCAGGCCGGCTTGGCAGTCGGCCTTCTCCTACGAGCAAACTCTCGACGCCCCGTGCAAGTTCCACAGCGGCGCGAAGCCGTCCAACCACACGACCCGGAAGTGCCATTGGCTCACTCGAATCTCTAAAGGCGAAGGGCTTGCGCCGCCTCCGCCTGCCGGTCCGCCGCCTCCGGCCCCGCAGCCGCCGACCGCTCGGCCCGCAGTCGGAGCCGTGCATGATGAGTTCCCCGACGAGCATGCCGCCTATGTCATCTTTACAAGCCAGCCCGAAGACCGGCATAGCAAACGCCGAGAGCACCAGGAAGTCATCATGGTCGCTGCCAACCCCGCCGAGCACATGCACTGGTTAGAAAAACCTATCAGCTGGAGCCGGGCCGACCACCCAGAGATGATGCCATCTCCCGGCTCTTATGCGTTGGTTCTAGATGCCACCCTTGCAATGGACAGACGCGCCGCCCGTTTCTCCCGCGTGCTGATAGACGGCGGGAGTAGCATCAACATCCTGTACCGTGACACCCTGGAGAAGCTGAACGTCAAGGCAAAGCAACTCATGCCTACTCGGACTGTGTTCATGGCATTGTACCCGGCCTGTCATGTGCCCCCATTGGCAAGATCAAGATTGATATACTCTTTGGGGACAAGGAGCATTTCCGCCGAGAAGCGATCTGGTTTGAAGTGGTGGACCTGGAGAGCCCCTACCATGCATTGCTTGGCCGACCTGCCTTGGCCAGGTTCATGGCAGTTCCCCACTATGCTTACCTCAAGATGAAGATGCCGAGCACCAAGGGCGTCATCACCATAGCCGGCGATTAGAAGAAATCTTCCGAGTGCGCAGCAGCCAGCAGCCGGCTGGCCGAGTCCCTTGTGATTGCCAAAGAAAAGAAGATGTTGGACCGAGTCGTGGCCATGGCCGGCAAACAGTCGGCCTTGTCCCCCGATCCCAAGGAGTATGATGCTCAAGGATCTTTCGAGCCGGCCAAGGAGACGAAGAAGATACCTCTTGACCCCGAGCACCCAAAGAGGTTTGCCGTCGTCGGGGTGAACCTAAAAGCAAATAGGAAGGAGAGCTCGCTGATTTCCTCCGTGAGAGTCGGGACATCTTTGCATGGTCCCCCAAGGACATGCCGGGTGTTCCGAAGGAATTCGCCGAGCACAAACTACACGTCCGAGAAGACGCAAAACCATTCAAACAACCCCTCCGCCGACTGTCGGAGGAGAAGAGAAGGATTGTAGGAGAAGAGATAGCCCGGCTTCTGGCGGCCGGCTTCATTATGGAAGTTTTCTTTCCAGAATGGCTCGCTAACCCGGTCCTCGTGTTAAATAAGAATAACAAGTGGCGCATGTGCATAGACTACACGAGCCTCAACAAGGCCTGCCCCAAAGATCCCTTTGCCCTGCCAAGGATTGATCAAGTGATAGACTCCACGGCCGGATGCGAGCTGTTGAGTTTCTTGGATGCTTACTCAAGGTACCACCAGATAAAGCTAGATCCGGCAGACCGCCTGAAGACCGCCTTCATCACGCCATTCGGAGCCTTTTGCTACCTGACTATGACATTCGGCTTGAGAAATGCCGGTGCCACTTTTTAGCGTTGCATGCAGAAGTGCCTCCTCAAGCAGCTCGGCAGAAACGCCCACGTCTACATAGAAGACATTGTGGTGAAGACGGAGAAGCACGGCACCTTGCTGGAAGACCTCAAGGAAACATTTGAGAACCTATGCCGGTTCCAAATCAAGCTCAACCCCGAGAAATGCGTGTTCGGAGTGCCAGCCGGCCAGCTCCTAGGCTTCCTGGTCTCCGAACGCGGCATCGAATGCAACCCAGTAAAGATCAAGGCCATTGAGAGAATGGCGATTCCCACCAAACTTCGAGACGTCCAGAAGTTCACCGGATGCTTGGCCTCCCTGAACCGCTTCATCAGCCGGCTCAGAGAGAAAGCTCTCCCCCTCTACCGCCTCATGAAGAAGACCACTCACTTCGAGTGGAATGACCAAGCCGACCAAGCTTTTCACGAGCTGAAGAAGATGATGGCCACGCCGCCTGTCCTGGCGGCGCCGACTGAGAAAGAGCCCATGCTCCTCTACATTGCCGCAACCAGCCGGGTGGTCAGCACCGTCATCGTAGTCCAACGCCCAGAAGAGGACCGAGCCCAGCCGGTCCAGAGGCCGGTGCACTATTTGAGCGAGGTGCTGTCTACCTCGAAGCAGAACTACCCGCACTACCAGAAGATGTGCTATGGCGTGTACTTTGCCGCCAAGAAGCTGAAGCCCTACTTCCAAGAGCATCCCATCACGGTCGTATGCACCGCCCCGCTGGCCGAGATCATAGGCAGCCGGGATGCATCTGGCCGGGTGGCGAAATGGGCCATCGAGCTGGCCCCTTACACGATCTTCTACCAGCCTCGCACCGCCATCAAGTCCCAAGCATTGGCCGACTTCCTCGTCGACTGGGCCGAGACCCAGTACCTGCCGCCAGCTCCCGACTCCACTCATGGGCGCATGCACTTTGATGGGTCCAAGATGCGCACCGGCTTGGGAGCCGGCGTCATCCTCACCTCTCCCAAAGGCGACAGGCTCAGATACACGCTGCAAATTCACTTTGCCGCCTCCAACAACGTGGCCAAGTACGAGGCGCTCATACACGGGCTCCGGCTTGCCAAAGAGCTCGGCATTCGCCGGATCCTATGTTATGGCGACTCGGACTTGGTGGTCCAGCAATCATCCGGCGACTGGGATGCCAAGGACGCAAATATGGCAAGCTACCGCTTCCTCGTTCAGCAGATCAGTGGGTATTTTGAAGGATGCGAGTTCCTCCATGTACCACGAGCCGACAACGAGTCAGTTGGTGCCCTGGCTCGAATAGGCTCCACTCGGCAAGCAATACCAACCGGTGTCTCTCTACAACGCCTCCTCAAGCCGTCTATCAAGCCGTCTCCAGAGTCCGATTCCATCTTCATACCGCCTGACCCCGATACAGCCGGGCCCAGCTCGAAGAACCAAGAAGGTGACCCCGGGACTTCGATAGTCGGCCAGGGGACATCAGCAGGCGGCTCGGGGACTTCCGTAGTTATGCCCGACCCGGGGACTGCCACACCCGGCTCGGGGACTGCGGTAGTCGGCCCGGAGACTGCACCAACTCAACAGGCGGCGGCCGACTCCAACATTTCACCACCTAGCCCGCCTGCCCTGGTCGCAGTAGCCGCATTGGCAATAGAAGAAGTCGCAGCTCCATCATGGGCTCAGCCCATCCTCAACTTCCTAATAAACCAAGATCTGTCGGCTGACGAAACAGAGGCAAGACAAGTCCAATGCCGAGCCGGAGCATACACAATCGTCAACAGAGAGCTCGTCAAACGCAGTGTCACTGGAGTCCTCCAGCGATGCGTCGAGCAAGAGAAGGGCATTGCAATCCTCAGAGACATCCACCAAGGATAATGCGGCCACCATGCGGCCTCAAGATCACTCGTCGCCAAAGCCTTCCGCCATGGTTTCTTTTGGCCGGCTGCTTTGGATGACGCCAAGGGGTTAGTTAAACATTGCAAAGGATGCCAACTCTTCAGCTCCAAGCAACACATGCCGGCTTCAACACTCAAGATCATTCCCCTCACTTGGCCCTTCGCCGTTTGGGGACTGGACATGGTGGGCCCATTCAAGACGGCGCGCGGCGGCATGACACATGCTTATCGCCGTGGACAAATTCACCAAATGGATTGAGGCAAAGCCGATCAAGAAGCTGAATGGGCCGACTGCCGTGACATTTATCGCAGATATAACAACTCAGTACGGCGTGCCACACAACATCATCACCGACAATGGCACAAATTTCGCCAAGGGAGCCTTGGCACGTTTCTACGCGACGCAAGGCATTCGGTTGGACTTAGCGTCCGTTGCCCACCCGCAGTCAAACGGCCAGGTCGAGCGAGCCAATGGCCTCATCCTTTCCGGCATCAAGCCCCGACTGGTCGTACCACTGGAGCGTTCAACCGACTGTTGGCTCGATGAGCTGCCGGCCGTCCTCTGGAGTCTGCGCACTACCCCAAACAAGTCAGCCAGCTTCACTCCTTTCTTCCTCGTGTATGGTGCCGAGGCGGTCATCCCAACTGACATCGAGTTCGACTCGCCTCGGGTAACCATGTACACGGAAGCGGAGGCCAAGGAAGCACGGGAAGACAATGTCGACCTTCTGGAAGAAGGCCGGCTGTTAGCCCTCAGCCAGTCCGCCATCTATCAGCAGGGCCTGGCCCACTACCACAGCCGGAAGGTCAAGCCAAGATCCTTCCAAGAGGGCGATCTTGTGCTCCGGCTGATCCAGCGAACAGCCGGCCAGCACAAGCTCTCGGCCCCTTGGGAGGGCCCCTTCGTCATCAGCAGAGCTTTAGGCAACGACTCCTACTACCTGATCGACGCGCAGAAGCCGAAGGCATGAAAGAGAGACGACCCCGGCAAGGAGTCGGAACGACCATGGAACGCCAACCTCCTCCGAAGATTTTATAGTTGAAATGCAGTATGTATCACGCTAACTTTTGTACTAAGTACGAGACAATAGGCCCCCCGAGGAGAGCTCGGGGACTCCCATCTTTTATCTATGGATGAAGAGTATCATGCTTATGACCTTGTCATTACATTCACTTTTTCCGTTCGGCACCGGGTTCGACTAGTCGGCCCGGGGACTGGCCGCCTGGAGTTATATTAGAAGTCCTACCCGCAGTCACACAAGTAGTGTGCCGGCTCCCAAGCCTTCTCTTGCCAAAAGTCGCAGATCGAAGAATCGGCTGTCCGGATGGCAAGAGTTAAAGGCAGGAAAGGACGCCCACACGAAAAACGGCTAGGGACTAACGGACTAATATAACAAAAGCCTGTTTTTCTCCCACCACCGACCGACTACCAGAGTAGCCGGCCGGTCGGCTTCCATTCACCTTGCTTCAATCTAAGAAAGCTCGAGTACTTGCCTTCCCAAAAGGGGAAGGCGGCAAAGGAAACAGCCTAAGGATAAAAAGCATACACGAATGGAAACCAAAAACGCACACAATAATATTTACATAAAAGACCTTCAAAAGGCCAGCATTCAACATAGTTCGAATACACCCCCAGTGGGTGGAACTACGCAAGTTTAATAAAATTGTTCAAAAGGCAACAAGCAGGAAAAAACAAGGATGGCAGATTAAGCCAAGGGAGCGACTGGCGAGTCGGGCAGGTCGGTGGAGACGGCAGTGCCGACTGGAGGAGTGGCCGGCTGGCGAACCTCGGCATGATCACCGCCTCCCGCAGAGGGCGCGCTAGCACGCACCTTGTTGCTAGAGGCACGATCAGGCTGAGGCTGGCTGGCCGCTTCACCGGTCGGCTCAACGTCTTCGCCTTCCTCTCCTTCGTCGTCTTCGCCTTCATCGCTGGAGGCGATCTCCTCTGCCGAGTCTTCACCCGCGCCGGGTCCAGCCCGAACCACTCCTCCGGCTGGGTAACGCCGTCGTCAGTAATTTTAGGAGCGAAGACACTGATGTCAGTACACTCGGCGATCGTCGAAGCGCGCTGAGCGATAGCCGGCCGCACCTCCTCCATCTCTTCGTCGGCCTCCAGCCGCCAGGTGCGCAGCTGGTCCAGGTTCAGCCCCGGATACCAGGCTCAGACGAACTCCAGCGCCCGCCCAGCTCCAAGCCGGGCTGCCGATGCCTTCCAGGTCTCAAAGCGGCCAACCCAACCTCCAGCCAGTCGGTAGTCCGACTCGGGGTGCGGGGAATCATCTCGCTTGGCCAGAGGGCGGCCAACACCTGCGCCCCGGCGTGCTGGAGGCGGCGGAGCATACGGTGAGCCGGCTGCAGCCGGGCTTGGACCGCCAAGAGTTGCTCCTCAAGCGTCCGGCTCGCGTCCGGCGCGATTTCAGCCCCCGCCTGCCGGCGCGCCTCGCGATGGGCCTCGATGGTTTGGGTGGCGAAGACGGAGTAGCCGGGAAAGTAGTCTGCACAGAGAACAAGAAGCAGCACAAGTCAGAACACAAATCAGGGATCAAGGGGCAGGCAAGGAGTCAAGAAGGCGGCTTACCATCGATCAGATCCTCGATACGACTGAAGCCCTCGCTCAGTGCCTGCTTCGCTTCAGCCCAGCCCGCCGCTTCGGTCTCGAACACGGCCTTCAGGGCGTCCTCGCTGTCCTGCGCCTTCTTCAGGGCCGCCTTGTGGCTCTCCTCCTGGTCGGCCAACTTCTTGGCCAGGCGATCACGCTCCAGGACCAAGGCGTTGTACTCGACTTCCTTGGCGCGAAGGGCGGCCTGGGCCCCGCTGAGCTGCCCCCTCAAGTCGGCATTGGCTCCTGCAAGCATGAAGACAAAGGAAAAATTAATAAGGAAGAAGTCGTCAAGGAAGATCCGACCCGGCTGCTCAGCAGTCGGCCCGAATCTCGGGGACTACATCCAGTGGGTGCGCTGACGAGCCCCCATAGGAGATGAACAAGACAAAGCACGCACTCCGGCTGCTGGTCAGGTCCTCGGTTCTCCGGCCCAGCTCCTGAGCCTGGGAGTTGAAGGTGGCTGCGTGGAGGTTATGATACTCCTGGAAGATTATACAGGAGGCGAGGATAAGTTAAGTTGTCAGGACCTAGTAAGTTCCAAGCCGCCTGCGCAGCAGCCGACTTGGAACTCGGGGACTACACCCAGTGGGTGCGCTAACGCGCCCCCATGGAAGAAATCAAAAGAGCAAAATAACCAAGGCCAGAAGACTCACCCGGATGACGGCCCGCGTCGCGAGGAACTCTTGGGTGTATCGCTGCAGCGAGGCGGCCTGAGCTTGAAGCCGGTTCTGGACCTCCCGGGCCACCGCGTTCAGCTCACCCATCCCCCAGCTGGGAGTCCACTCGGACGTGCTAGCGCTGGCCGCCTCCAGGGCCTCTGCCGTCTGGCTAGCGCCCGTAGCTCGGTGCGGTTCCGGTGCGGAGGCGCCACCCCCTGCGTGCCGGCGCAATGCCGGCTGCACCTCGAGGCCGGCCCCTGCCTCCGGCTCGCCCCCGGACGGCTGCTCTGGCGCCGCAGCTGATTGGCCGCTTTGGCCTGCTCCAGTCGGCACCGTCTGCGGCGCCCCCTCCATGAAGATCACATGGTCCTCCCTCCTTTCCATCACCGGCCGGCCTTGGTCGACCTCCTCCGACGGGGGCACGGGAATGTCGGGGGCCACGACGCGGAGGGGAACGACGAGCAGCGGAGGCTGGTTGTGCGAGGCCTCCGCCTCCGTCTCCGCGGCTGCCGCCTCCGCCCGGGCCTTGGCCGCCGTGTCGGCCTGCTCCTTTGTCTCCTGGGCGGTCCTTCGCTCCGCCGCCTCCCTCTCCTCCCGCGCCTCCCATGCGTTCTGCTCCGTGGCCTCCCTAAGGTTGGGGCGGGGATCCATGCGACGGGAGCCTGAAGACCCTCCAGTCGGCCCGACTACGGAGCCGCCAGGACCCCGCTCAAGGGAAAGCGGTGCCCTGTCCGGCGAATAAAGAAAGGTTTAGAAGAGCTTCGGTCGAAAAAGACAACAAAAAAATATATGCAAGACATTCGACGACTTACGCCGAGATCGCCTGCGGCTGTTTCACCGCCTTGCGAAAGCGGGCCGCCTTCACGGCCGCCTCATCCCGCTTGGCCGCCGCCGTAGAAGCCTTGGATTTCTTCGGCCGGCTGCCGAAGAAGGTCAATGCGGCTGGGCGCTTCTGCGCGCCGCCACGGGCAGCCGGCGCGGCAGACGGGCCCGTGCCTTGATGATCAAGCGCTGGTTGGCGGTGCGGGGCGGCTTCGACCTCGTCGTCGTCCGGCCAGTCTTTGAAGCCGGCCCCGAGCCCCGCGCCTCCGGCCTCGTCGCCTTCCCCCATGATGGCGTCTTCCATGGCGGCCGCTCCCAGGTCCGGATCGTCGGCGTCGTCCACCGTGCGGTCGGGGAGGAGCCAGCGCTCTACCCCTGCGGCCCGGGCCGTCGGCAGAAGAAGAGGGTTCTGCTAAAGGCAAACCAACTGATCAGAGGTCGGCTATCATGAGGCCGGCTACAAAAAGGAAGAAAAGAAGAAAAAACTTACGGCAGGCGAAGGGTTGGCGCGGGAATACGGCTCCTTGCCGTATCGCCAATCCTCGGCGAGCTTGTAGTTGGAGATGTAGTTCACCATGTAAGACACCTCTGCATGAGGCATCTCCCTGGTGCTCAGCCGACACGGGTCGAAGCGGCCGCTCATCTGGAAAATCATGTGAGGCCGGCCTTGGAGCGGAAGTACCCGGCGCTCCACAAAGGCGGCCACCAAGTCGGCTCCGGTCAGGCCCTTCGACTAGATCATCACCCGAAGCCGGGAGACGGCTGCGTTCCAGGCCTGGGACAACGACCTGGCCTGGTAGCTCCACGAAGGTTTCCTCCCAGCCAAGCCGGCAGGTTGACGTAGTCGCCTTGCTGGGCGACGTTCTTCACGTAAAAGTAGGACTTCTGCTAGAGCTTCACCGACTGGATCAGCGGGATGGGCGGGAACAGATTGTTCTCGCCCGTCCGCCTCATGGCAATGAAGGCTCCGCAGGGGGCGGGCACGCCCGCGACGACGGTGCCGAGCTTGCTTTGGAAGAATTCCCCCCAGAGCTCGAGCGTGGGGAGAACCCCAAGAAAGCCCTCGCACAGGGTGATGAAAGCCGACAGCAGCATCACCGCATTGGGCGTGAGGTGATGCGGCTGGAGGTGGTAGAATTCAAGGAAGGCTCGAAGGAATCCGCTCGCCGGGAGGCCAAAGCCGCGCAGGCAGTGCGAGCGGAAGATCACCCACTCGCCCTCCTCCGGTGCTGGCGAAATCTCCGTCGCCGGCGCTTGACGAACCCGCACGAAGTTCTCGCCCGGCAGGCGCCGCGTCCGGCGGAGGAACTCGACGTGGTCCTCATGGACGTTGGAGCCATCCCACGAGCTCGACAGCGCCATGGGAGCGACGCGGCGAGGAGCAAGACGATGCGACAGCGGAGACGCGCACGACCCCGCTACGGCGGGACCAAAGGAACTGAGAAGTCCGACGGCGGAACGGCGCGACAAAGGGTTGCTGCGGCGGCGGAAAGAAGAAGAAGGAAGGCGAGAAGGGGCGGAGCGAGGGAGAGCGTGCGAGCCTCTGCCGCTCCCCCTCCTCCCCCTACTTATAGACCCGCGCGGCGAAGCCGAGGAGGCGTGGCGTGGGGGAACGTGGGGATCAACTGCGCCCACTCCCCCACGTCCCGCGATTATTGCGCCCTGATGGCGTAATAAAACCGCCGCGGGAAGGCAAGCGGTCCGCGTGGGCCGCAGAAGATCCGCGCTCGGGCCGAGGCCTAGGAGTGGCGTGCCCGGGCCTGCGGCGGCGTCCCATCCCGCGCGTGCACTGGCAGGATCTCCTTGCCACATGGCCCGCGGGATGGCGTGCGGTCAGCTCGCAGGCCGACCCGCGTTCCCGCCAACGAGAAACGGGGATTCCCGAAGACGACGCGCACAAGCATAGCCAGCCCCTCAGGATAGGAAGCTGACCGAGCTTTTCGTCCTTTTGTCAGCCTCGAAGCTCGATCAGCTTCGGGGACTACTGTCAGAGTAAATAACCATGGGTAGCCTAGCCGGCTCCCCCTGGCCCTTCTGAAAAAATTACGAGCCGATCCGGCCCTCAAGAATCCAAGACATGGGGCGGCCTTCCCCTTGCCGGCTGTCTCCCAGGCCGGCTATCGGAAGGCAACCCGACTTTAGCCCTCATGAAGAAAGCCGCGGGAGGGCCGGCTTCGAGAAGCCGGCCGCGAGAAGGCCGACTCCAAGAAGCCGGCTCCCACAAAGCGGTCAAGATCGTACCCTCAAAGTCTGCATCCACATAACGGCGATGTGACGGGGCGTGGCTACAGTAAAGCCTGCCACCCCCGAATCCCGGAGCATGCCTGGCACAGTGTGCCGTACGGGTGGCCATGACCCGTCCGGCGTGACACTGTTGCCACGTTGACCCTGATGTCATCCACGACGGGCTGCCAGCGCGGCCCACGGGCGGTGGGCCCCTTCGGGCGGAGAGACACCCGAAGGCGGCCAGGCCTCCCCCAGTCGGTCCAAGACAAAGCCGGCTCCCCACAGCTGGCTTGCCACCTCCCTCGAAGGAGACGCCCCATTAAGGAGACAAGACACGGTGAGGCTACAGCGATCACCTGCCGGATGGCGGCACTGTAGCCACGCCCACCTCGGCGAAGCCCTTGTCACCAGGATTGAGCAACAGTAACCAGACGCCACAAGGCCCTGGACAATGGGGCCTGCCTGTCGACCAAGGAGCCGGCAGCCGGCGGGACCCAGCAGCCGGCGGGCCCCAGTAGCCGGCGCAGAAGCCGGCGAGTGTAGACACAGACAGCTGGGCCCCACGCCCAGCCGGATTACCATTGTATCCCCGGGGGGTAGGCCTATATAAACCCCCCGGGACACCCATGCAGAGGGTTGATCCCTGCTAGTTTTAGACACCACATAGGGAGGAGAAGAGAGTGAGCAGTGCCCTTCTTCCTGCTCTCGCCAAACAGCTCATGGAGCATCGTGTAGCTACTTGTTCATCTAGTGATCATGCGGAGACCCCGCAGAGCAGCAGTAGGGGTGTTATCTCCACGGAGAGCCCCGAAGCTGGGTAAGATTCGCCGGCGTGCATGTCTTCGCCTCATCCCGCTTCCAGGCATCGGCGACGTCTTATTGGCTCCCACAATGATAAGCCACCCATTGGCATATGTCGCACCTACTACCCGACAAAGACAAAACACTAGGCTTCAGACAATGTAAATCAAAACATTTAAATAAAAATTGGAGGCTTCTGATTCGAATACGATCAGTAAACCAGACCAAAGGGGTTAAGCTAAGATTCGAATACGACCATATAGCCCCCAGTGGATTTGGCGTTGCACCGATGAAGAGGGTACCGACAGCTATGTTCTCTTTGGTTTGAATACGACCTATGTTTGAATAGGAAGCCCCCAAATGACCTTGAGAGGTTTTTAACGACCCTGATTTGAATACGATCCAAGTCGGACCCAAAAGGGGTTAAGCTATGATTCGGATACGATCAAGAAGCCCCCTAGTGAGTTTGGCTTTGAGCCGATCAAGAGGGTTACGACAACTATGTTCTCTTTGGTTCGAATATGACCTATGTTTGTACAGGAAGCCCCCAAGTGACCATGAGGTTTATAGTTAGATTCGAATACGATCATGAGCCAGACCAAAAGGATTAAGCTAGATTCGGATACGATCAGCCCCCTTTTGGTCATTTTAAATATTGAAAATAATAAAGATACATGATCATTGAAAGGGAAAATGACAGAAGTCCTGCTTTATTACTTATCATAATATATACAACGTCAAAGTATGTACATGACGAGAGCCGGTGGCTTAAGTATAGTATGGCCGAAGCTGAGCAATGTTCCACGACCGATGGGTCTCCTCCTCTGACTTACGTGAGTCTTTGTGCTCTCGAACGTCAATGAGGTAATATGACCCATTATTTAAGTTCTTGTTGACCATAAAGGGTCCTTCCCAAGGCGGGGATAGTTTGTGTGCATCAGACAAATCCTAGATGAGCCAGAGCACCAGGTCACCTTCTTGAAAGGTTCTGGACTTAACCCGACGGCTGTGATAACGACGCAGGTCCTGTTGATAAACTGCTGATCGAGCCGCCGCCAAATCTCTCTCCTCATCTAACAAGTCAAGTGCATCCTGTCGGGCTTGTTCATTATCAGCTTCAATGTAAGCTGCCACGCGAGGCGAGTCATGACGGATGTCACTAGGCAGAACTGCTTCTGCTCCATAAACCATGAAGAAAGGTGTATAACCTGTAGACCTGTTAGGAGTGGTATTGATACTCCACAACACCGAATCTAACTCCTCTACCCAACAACCTGGTGTTCGTTGTAAAGGAACCATAAGCCGGGGTTTGAGACCTTTTAAAATTTCCTGATTTGCTCTCTCAGCTTGACCATTAGATTGGGGGTGAGCTACTGAAGAAACATCAAGCCGGATATGCTCACGTTGACAAAACTCCTCCATAGCACCTTGGGACAAATTAGTGCCATTATCAGTTATAATGCTGTGTGGAAAACCAAAGCGAAAAATCACCTTTTTCATGAACTGAACCGCCGCGTCTGCATCACACTTGCTCACTGGCTCTGCCTCAACCCATTTTGTGAATTTTTCAACTGCCACCAAAATATGTGTCTTTTTATCTTTGGACCTTTTGAAAGGCCCAACCATGTCAAGCCCCCAGACTGCAAACGGCCAAGTGATTGGAATCATCCGCAACTCTTGAGCCGGTATGTGCGCTCATCGTGCAAATTTTTGACATCCATCACACCTACTGACTAGCTCCTCCGCATCAGCGTGAGCCGTTAGCCAGTAAAAACTATGACGAAAAGCTTTGGCCACAAGAGACTTTGACCCAGTGTGATGACCACAATCCCCTTCATGGATCTCACGAAGAATTTCTTGACCTTCTTTAGGAGAAACACAACGTTGAAACGCTCCAGTGACACTGCGATGATACAACTCACTCTCAGAAATTGTCATTGACTTGGACCGTTGATGTCTACTACACAACCTTCTTCTTGTAGACGTTGTTGGGCCTCCAAGTGCAGAGCTTTGTAGGACAGTAGCAAATTTCCCTCAAGTGGATGACCTAAGGTTTATCAATCCGTAGGAGGCGTAGGATGAAGATGGTCTCTCTCAAGCAACCCTGCAACCAAATAACAAAGAGTCTCTTGTGTCCCCAAACACACCCAATACAATGGTAAATTGTATAGGTGCACTAGTTAGGCGAAGAGATGGTGATACAAGTGGTATATGGATAGTAGATAAAGGTATTTGTAATATGAAAATATAAAAACAACAAGGTAGCAAGTGATAAAAGTGAGCATAAACGGTATTGCAATGATAGGAAACAAGGCCTAGGGTTCATACTTTCACTAGTGTAAGTTCCCTCAACAATAATAACATAATTGGATCATATTACAAAACGTGTGCCAACCCCAATGCATATGTTCATGGGCGGAGCCCGCAAGTTGATCACCAAAACATACATCAAGTGAATCACGTGGCATCCCATTGACACCGCAGATACGCACGGCAAGACATACATCAAGTGTTTTCAAATCTTTAAAGACTCAATCCGATAAGATAACTGCGAAGGGGAAACTCAATCCATTACAAGAGACTAGACGGGGAGGAGAAACATAAGATCCAACTATAATAGCAAAGCTCGCGATACATCAAGATTGTATCACCTCAAGAACACGAGAGAGAGAGAGAGAGAGAGATCAAACACATAGCTACTGGTACATACCCTCAGCCCCGAGGGAGAACTACTCCCTCCGCATCATGGAGAGCACCGGGATGATGAAGATGGCCACCGAAGAGGGATTGCCCCCTCCGGCAGGGTGCCAGAACAGGTCTAGATTGGCTTTCGGTGGCTACAGAGGCTTCTAGCGGCGAAACTCCCGATCTATTGTGCTCTTGGATGTTTTTAGGGTATATGGAGATATATGGGCAGAAGAAGTACGTCACGGGGGCCACGAGGGGCCCACGAGGGTGGAGGGCGCACCCAGAGGGGTGGGTGCCCCCCTACCTCGTGGCCTCCTCGAAGCTTCCCTTATGTGCACTTCAAGTCTTCTGGGCTTCTTTCATTCCAAAAATGGGTTCCGTGAAGTTTCAGGTCAATTGGACTCCGTTTGGTTTTCCTTTTCTTCGAAACCCTAAAGCAAGGTAAAAACAGAAAGTGGCACTGGGCTCTGGGTTAATAGGTTAGTCCCAAAAATGATATAAAAGTGTATAATAAAGCCCATAAACATCCAAAACAGTAGATTATATAGCATGGAGCAATCAAAAATTATAGATATGTTGGAGACGTATCAACCGCCGGGTTATCTATCGGGCCAGGGTCTCGTCCTCTGGCAACTCGCCCCGGGTCATGTAAGCCAAGAACGGTACTGTCCACTCTGGAATGACATGAAGAGCCGCCACCAACTGTGCCTCCGGGTCAGGAATGGCCAAATCTTCCTCTATAGGCAACTTAACAGACGGGTTATGTAAAACATCTAAAAAGGTGTTAGGTGGCACCGGCTTACGCTGAGATCCCAACCGGCTTAAGGCATCGTCCGCTTCGTTCTTTCTACGGTCAATGTGTTCCACTTGATAACCCTTAAAATGCCCTGCAACAGCATCGACCTCGCGGCGATAAGCCGCCATGAGAGGATCCTTGGAATCCCACTTGCCTGACACCTGCTGAGCCACCAAATCTGAGTCGCCAAGGCACCGTACCCGGCTCAGACTCATCTCTTTAGCCATTCGAAGACCATGGAGCAAGGCTTCATATTCTGCTGCGTTGTTAGTACAAGGAAACATCAACCACAACACATAACAAAACTTGTCACCCTGAGGAGAAGTTAAAACAACTCCAGCCCCTGAGCCTTCCAACTGTTTGGACCCATCAAAATGAATCGTCCAATATGTGTTGTCTGGCTTTTCTTCAGGTGTCTGTGACTCTGTCCACTCGTTAATGAAATCGACTAGCGCTTGAGATTTGATCGCAGTACGTGGCACATACTTTAAACCATGAGACCCAATTTCAATGGCCCACTTGGCGACTCGTCCTGCGGCTTATCTATTTTGAATAATATCTCCTAACGGAGCGGAGCTAACCACAGTGATAGGGTGACCCTGAAAGTAATGCTTGAGCTTCTGGCTTGCCATGAATACCCCATAAACAAGCTTCTGCCAATGTGGATACCGTTGCTTAGATTCAACGGGCACCTCACTGACATAGTAAACCGGCCGCTGAACCGGATGTTCCTTGCCAATTTCCTTGCGCTCCACCACAATAGCCACACTAACAACACGTGAGTTAGCAGCCACATATAACAACAATGGCTCCTTCTCAACAGGAGCAGCAAGAACCAGCGGCTCAGCGAGCTGTCTCTCCAGACCCTCAAAGGCAGAGTTGGCAGCGGCACTCTTTGAGGTTCTATGTAATCATGGATATGTAATGATGATTGCACTAGTTATGATGCTAATGTTTGGCACTAAATACCGTCTATGCTCACTTTTATGTTATTATTGTTGAGGGAATAGAACCTCAAAGAGTGCCCCAAAGTTTCTACCGGAGAATCACGACGAAAACGTGTGCCAACCCCAATGCATAGGTTCATGGGCGGAGCCCGCAAGTTGATCACCAAAACATACATCAAGTGAATCACGTGGCATCCCATTGACACCGCAGATACGCACGGCAAGACATACATCAAGTGTTTTCAAATCTTTAAAGACTCAATCCGATAAGATAACTGCGAAGGGGAAACTCAATCCATTACAAGAGACTAGACGGGGAGGAGAAACATAAGATCCAACTATAATAGCAAAGCTCGTGATACATCAAGATTGTATCACCTCAAGAACACGAGAGAGAGAGAGAGATCAAACACATAGCTACTAGTACATACCCTCAGCCCCGAGGGAGAACTACTCCCTCCGCGTCGTGGAGAGCACCGGGATGATGAAGATGGCCACCGGAGAGGGATTGCCCCCTCCGACAGGGTGCCAGAACATGTCTAGATTGGCTTTCGGTGGCTACAGAGGCTTCTAGCGGCGGAACTCTCGATCTATTGTGCTCTTGGATGTTTTTAGGGTATATGGAGATATATGGGCGGAAGAAGTACGTCACGGGGGCCACGAGGGGCCCACGAGGGTGGAGGGCGCACCCAGAGGGGTGGGCGCCCTCCTGCCTCGTGGCCTCCTCGAAGCTTCCCTTATGTGCACTTCAAGTCTTCTGGGCTTCTTTCATTCCAAAAATGGGTTCCGTGAAGTTTCAGGTCAGTTGGACTCCGTTTGGTTTTCCTTTTCTTCGAAACCCTAAAGCAAGGTAAAAACAGAAAGTGGCATTGGGCTCTGGGTTAATAGGTTAGTCCCAAAAATGATATAAAAGTGTATAATAAAGCACATAAACATCCAAAACAGTAGATAATATAGCATGGAGCAATCAAAAATTATAGATATCTTGGAGACGTATCAACCACCGGGTTATCTGTCGGGCCAGGGTCTCGTCCTCTGGCAACTCGCCCCGGGTCATGTAAGCCAAGAACGGTACTGTCCAATCTGGAATGACATGAAGAGCCGCCACCAACTGTGCCTCCGGGTCAGAATGGCCAAATCTTCCTCTATAGGCAACTTAACAGACGGGTTATGTAAAACATCTAAAAAGGTGTTAGGTGGCACCGGCTTACGCTAAGATCCCAACCGGCTTAAGGCATCGTCCGCTTCGTTCTTTCTAGGTCAATGTGTTCCACTTGATAACCCTTAAAATGCCCTGCAACAGCATCGACCTCGCGGCGATAAGCCGCCATGAGAGGATCCTTGGAATCCCACTTGCCTGACACCTGCTGAGCCACCAAATCTGAGTCGCCAAGGCATCGTACCCGGCTTAGACTCATCTCTTTAGCCATTCGAAGACCATGGAGCAAGGCTTCATATTCTGCTGCGTTGTTAGTACAAGGAAACATCAACCACAACACATAACAAAACTTGTCACCCTGAGGAGAAGTTAAAACAACTCCAGCCCCTAAGCCTTCCAACTGTTTGGACCCATCAAAATGAATCGTCCAATATGTGTTGTCTGGCTTTTCTTCAGGTGTCTGTGACTCTGTCCACTCGTTAATGAAATCGACTAGCGCTTGAGATTTGATCGCAGTACGTGGCACATACTTTAAACCATGAGACCCAATTTCAATGGCCCACTTGGCGACTCGTCCTGCAGCTTATCTATTTTGAATAATATCTCCTAACGGTGCGGAGCTAACCACAGTGATAGGGTGACCCTGAAAGTAATGCTTGAGCTTCTGGCTTGCCATGAATACCCCATAAACAAGCTTCTGCCAATGTGGATACCGTTGCTTAGATTCAACGGGCACCTCACTGACATAGTAAACCGGCCGCTGAACCGGATGTTCCTTGCCAATTTCCTTGCGCTCCACCACAATAGCCACACTGACAGCACATGAGTTAGCAGTCACATATAACAACAATGGCTCCTTCTCAACAGGAGCAGCAAGAACCAGCGGCTCAGCGAGCTGTCTCTTCAGATCCTCAAAGGCAGAGTTGGCAGCGTCACTCCAGACAAAGTCATCTGCTTTTTTCATCATTTGATACAATGGCATAGCCTTCTCACCCAACCGGCTTATAAACCGGCTTAAAGTTGTAACACGGCCCGCCAGGCACTGAACGTCATTGATGCACACCGGTTTAGCCAAGGATGTGATTGCCTTAATTTTCTCTGGGTTTCAATACCTCTGTTAGACACCAAAAAACCCAAGAGTTTGCCAGCTGGGACTCTAAAAACACACTTGGCCGGGTTAAGCATCATCTTGTAGACCCGAAGGTTACCAAGGTTTCCTTCTCTCTGAATTTCACCACTATATCATCCACATAAGCATGAACATTACGCCCAATCTGATTATGAAGGCAATTCTGCACACATCATTGATAAGTCGCCTGGGCACTCTTAAGCCCAAAAGGCATAGATACATAGCAGAAGGCTCCAAATGGAGTGATGAAAGTTGTCTTCTCCTGGTCCTTTACTGCCATCTTGATCTGATGATAACCCGAATAGGCATCCAAAAAACTCAAACGCTCGCAACCCGCCGTAGCATCAATGATCTGATCAATACAAGGGAGAGCAAAAGGGTCAGCCGGACAAGCCTTGTTTAAATCGGTGTAATCCACACACATACGCCAGGTGCCGTTCTTTTTAGTACAAGCATCGGGTTAGCCAACCACTCTGGGTGAAAAACTTCAACAATGAACCCGCCCGCCAAGAGCTGGGCCACCTTTTCTCCAATAGCCCTGCGCCTTTCCTCATTAAACCGTCGAAGAAACTGCTTGACTGGCTTAAATTTCGGATCAATATTGAGAGTGTGCTCAGCGAGTTCTCTTGGGACACCCGGCATGTCAGAAGGCTTCCATGCAAAGATGTCCCGATTCTCACGGATGAACTCGATGAGCGCGCTTTCCTATTTTGGATCCAAGTTAGCATTGATAATGAACTGTTTGGATGAGTCGCCAGGCATGAAATCAACCATCTTGGTGTCATTAGCTGATTTGAATTTCAACACCGGTTCATGCTCTGTAGTTGGCTTCTTCAAAGACGTCATGTCTGCCGGGTCAACATTATCTTTATAAAACTTTAATTCCTCTGTTGCACAAACAGACTCAGAATAAGCAGCATCACCTTCTTCACATTCCAGGGCTATTTTCTGGCTTCCATGTACTGTGATGGTGCCTTTATAATCCGGCATCTTGAGCTGCAGATATACATAACACGGTCGAGCCATGAACTTGGCATAAGCCGGCCGTCCAAACAAGGCATGATATCGGCTTTTGATTTTAACCACTTCAAAGTTAACTTCTTAGCCCTAGAATCGTATTCATCCCCAAAGGCTACTTCCAGCTCAATCTTACCGACTGGGTATGCCGACTTACCAGGTACCACACCATGAAAAATAGTGTTGGATCGTTTAAGACTCTTGTCAGTTAACCCCATGCGATGAAATGTCTCATAATAGAGGATGTTGATGCTACTGCCTCCGTCCATGAGCACTTTAGTAAACTTATATCCACCAACCTGAGGCGCCACTAACAAAGCCAAGTGACCCGAATTATCAACCCGGGGAGGGTGATCCTCCCTACTCACACAATAGGCTATTCTGACCATCTCAAATAGCGTGGAACCGCTGGCTCAACAGCGTTTACAGCCCTCTTATGAAGTTTATGGTCCCTCTTGCATAAACTAGTAGTAAATACGTGGTACTACCCACTGTTCAGCTGTTTTGGGTTACTTTGATACCCGGACTGCTGCTGTTGTTGCTGCTGATTACCTTGGCCGGATTGCTGATTATAACCACCTTGGTTACCCGGATGGCCCTGGCCATGAAAACCGCCTTCGCCTGAGCCGGCGCCCGGGCCATGAAACCCGCCACCGCCTGAACCGCCGCCAGGTCCGTGGTTACCATCGAACATGTTGGAATTTTTAAACGCCTTCATGATCGTACAGTCCTTCCACAGATGGGTAGCTGACTTCTCCCGGGTGTCGTGTCTCGGACAGGGTTCATTCAGTAGTTTCTCAAGGGTGGGACCTGACCCGCCTGACCGAGGAGGTGGCCTTCCCTTGCGCCGTTGGTTGTTACCCTGTGTACTGGCATTAGCCACAAACTCGTCAACCTTACGTTTATTACCTCCTTGATTCGCCGGGTTATGCTGGTGACCCTTGCCATTGCCGTTCTTTTTCCCTTCCATACCTTCTCTTCATCAGACGCGGGATCCTTAGTACTATCTGAATCAGCATATTTGACTAGAGCCGCCATCAACTGGCCCATGTCATGACAATAACGCTTGAGCCGCCCCAGCTTCTGCTTTAGAGGTTCAAAATGGCAATTTTTCTCCAACATTAAGACAACAGAGCTAGCATCCATCTTATCAGATGAATGTATTATCTCCTTGATCTGGCGCACCCAATGGGTCATGGACTCACCTTCCTCTTGCTTACAGTTAGTCAAGTCCACGATTGATATAGGTTGCTTACATGTGTCCTTGAAGTTCTGAATGAACCGGGCTTTTAACTCTGCCCATGAGCCGATGGAGTTGGGTGGCAACCCTTTCAACCAAGTGCAAGCTGTTCCATCCAACATCATAGTGAAATATTTAGCCATTGCTGCATCGCTGACCTCCAATAGTTCCATTGCCATCTCATAACTTTCAATCCATGCCCCAGGCTACAAGTCGGCCGTGTAATTAGGCACCTTACGCGGCCCCTTAAAATCCTTTGGCAAGCGCTCATTACGTAGAGCCGGCACCAATCAAGGGACACCTCTGTCCTTGTGGCCACTGCTGCCTCAACAGAGGTTGCTGGATAAACCGGAAAAGCTTGATGAGCCGCCTGCTCAGCTGCCAGTTGAACCGCCCACTCAGCCTCCTGGCGGATCATCTCCCGATCCACCAAGTTAAAGGTCCCATCCTCCATCGGGTCATGCCTGTGCGGTTGGTTACGGCGTTGGGCATTGCTTGACATAGCCGCTGAGTCCATATGCCTGCTATAGCTCGGGCTCCGGCTTGGGCGAGGGGTTGAATGGATTCTGTCTTGACTATAAGAGTACGCATCTTGCTGTGCCAGGGCTGTCTGAAGAAGTTCTCTGACCCTTCGTGTTTCGATCGCCGTTGGAGAGTCGCCTTCCATTGGGAGAGCCGCCAGACAGGCCGACACAGCAATTAAATTCTCCAAAGGGTTAGAGAAGTGACCTGGTGGTACTGGCGTGTAATGAGGCGGAGCAGTATTCACACGAGGTGGTTCCATGGCCCTCGGCTGAACCGGCGCCCCCGTCTCGGGTGTTGTGATCCGGTTTACCGCCGGCGGGTTGCTAGGACCGGCCCCGGGTGTGTGGAAAAGGTTCCTAGGATCATAAGTCAGAGGCAGACGTGACTGAGTTTTCTGGTGTCTTCTCCTCATGACCTTGTTTGACGCGTTCAGATCCATCGAGAGCCAGAAAGTTTCCGCTTGAAGCCGCCGAGCACGAGCATCCAAAGCCGCCCGCTCTGCAGCCATCCTGACATCTTCTGCTGCTAAATTTTCCTTGGCCTGTGCCACCTCTTCACGTAGGTGTGCCACCTCCGCGTCTTGCTGAGCCTTATCCGCCAGCTCAACCACAGCAGTCAACAGAGCCGTCATCTTATCCATGAGGTCCATTAGTACCTGAGCCCGGGGGCGCGTGGGGTCTCCTGACCTGGCTGCTGCCGACCCGGTGGTTATTGCTGCCGCAGCCGTAGAATTCTGCCCGGGTTGAGTGCCAGCCATGAAGACTCCGGCTCGATTCGTCGGCTGAGAGGGGTCCGGAATACTGCTGCCATCGGAACAGCCCCCAAGCACGCCATCTTGTAGCTGATACAAAGAATCTGTCTCGCCTATGGACGACGCACCGTCAGAACAGATGGTCGTCTCACCACCATCTATTGATCCTTCAGAGAATTCCCCTCCGTGGATGCAACCCATGAAGGCCCGCCGCACGGCGGGTTGAGCCCGGGCAGGTCTCGCACGCTGAGCCGTCTCGATGAGGTTGGTGCAGACGTCTGGCTCAGGGCCTGACTCGCTGATCCGGCCGATGAAGACATGGATTCCGCCGAAGGGGACCCGGTACCCGTACTCCATCGAGCCGGCGTTGGGGACCCAGCCTTCGTCGTTGATGTAGAGCTTGCCGCAACGACTCTTGGTCATCTGGCCCATAGCGTATCCCTTGAGCCCTTCGAAGTTGCCCTTCAAGAACTCAAATCCACCATGCGCTAGCTCCATGGTGGGCGCCAACTATCGTGGAATTTTCACGGCAGATGTCCTAGCAAAAGGACTTAGTCGTAGGGCCATCGCAACTAGGAAGCTTAAAGGGGTTAATCGGGACAAAGGACACGAGAGGTTTATACTGGTTTGGCCCCTTACGGTGAAGGTAAGGCCTAGTCCAGTTGATGTTGTATTGCTAGGTTTCGATGACCAAGGAGCGAATCCGCTGGCTTGGCTATCGATCTGTTGTTTCTTGTCCTATGATGCCGCCGGGTCGTCCCCTTATATACAAGGGTTGACGCCTGGCGGCCTACAGAGTCCCGGCCGGCTCAACAAACGTGTCCGGCTCGGTGACTTCTTTTATATGCCTTTCTTTACAAGTCTTTCTTTACACATGGCGATTTACAATATTGGGCCTTAAGCCACCTCTGGGCTTAGGCCTTCTACAATTCTTAATAAACTATCACCTTGAATATTACTGGGTTTCTCTTAACAACCCACCATTAGGGTTGACACGGCCCCTCCTGGGCGGGTCATACCTGAAAGTTATATTCCCAACACGTTGTTTAGATTCTTCCTGACCACAAAGGGTCCTTCCCAAGGTGGGGATAACTTGTGCATATCAGTCTGATCCTGGATGAGCTGGAGCACCAGATCGCCTTCTTGGAAAGTTCTAGTTTTAACCCGGCGGTTGTGGTAACGGCGCAGATCTTGCTGATAAATCGCCGAACGAGCTGCTGCGATGTCACACTCTTCATCTAACAGGTCTAGTGCTTCCTGACGTGCTTTTTCATTGTCAGCTTCGACATAAGCCACCACACGGGGCGAGTCATGACGGATGTCACTAGGGAGAACAACCTCTTCTCCATAAACCATGAAAAAGGCGTATAACCCATAGACCTGTTGGGGTGGTATTAATGCTCCATAACATGGAAGGTAACTCCTCGACCAAACAACCCGGCGTCCTCTACGAGGGAACCATAAGCCGGGGTTTGATACCTCTCAAAATCTCTTGATTGGCTCTCTCAGCTTGACCATTAGACTGGGGTGAGCCACTGATGATACATCAAGCCGGATATGCTCACGTTGACAAAAATCTTCCGTAGCTCCCTTGGAAAGGTTAGTGCCGTTGTCAGTTATAATTCTATGTGGAAAGCCAAAGCGGAAGATCACCTTCTTCATGAATTGAACCGCTATTGCCGCATCACACTTACTTACTGGCTCTGCCTCTACCCATTTAGTAAATTTGTCAACTGCCACCAAGAGGTGGGTCTTCTTATCCTTGGATCTCTTAAAGGGCCCAACCATATCAAGTCCCCAGACTGCAAATGGCCAAGTAATTGGAATCATCCTTAACTCCTAAGCCATAACATGAGCTCGACGTGCAAACTTCTGACAACCGTCACACCTTCTGACCAAGTCCTCAGCATCAACATGAGCCATCAACCAATAAAAACCATGACAAAAAGCTTTGGCAACCAGAGATTTCGAACAGGTATGATGACCACAGTCCCCTCCATGGATCTCACGTAGGATCTCACAACCTTCCTCAGGAGACATGCAACGCTGAAACGCCCCGGTGACACTGCAATGATTCAACACTCCGTTGACAATAGTCATTGACTTAGACCGCTGGATTATCTGCCTGGCCAAAACTTCATCCTCAGGTAACTCGCCCCGGGTCATATACGCCAAATAGGGAACTGTCCAATCGGGAATAGTATGAAGAGCCGCCACCAACTGACCCTCCGGGTTAGGAATGGCCAAATCCTCCTCTATGGGTAACTTGACCGACGGGTTATGAAGGACATCAAGAAAAACATTGGGCGGCACCGGTTTACGTTGAGAACCCAACCGGCTTAAAGCGTCTACCACTTCATTCTTTCTCATGTCCACATGCTCAACCTGATAACCCTTGAAATGACCAGCAATAATATCCACCTCCCGTCGATAAGCCGCCATGAGTGGATCTTTGGAATCCCAAGTGTCTGATACTTGTTGAGCTACCAAATCCGAGTCACCAAAGCACCTAACCCGGCTTAAGTTCATCTCCTTAGCCACTCAAAGACCATGGAGCAAGGCCTCATATTCAGCTGCATTGTTAGTGCAAGGAAACATTAGACGGAGAACATAACAAAATTTATCACCTCGAGGGGAAGCCAGCACAACTCCAGCCCCCGAGCCCGCCAATTTCCTGGACCCGTCAAAGTGAATAGTCCAATATGTGTTATCCGGCTTTTCCTCCGGTGTCTGCAACTCTGTCCAGTCATTGATGAAATCCACAAGTGTCTGTGATGTAGGGTAGGAACCCTAGGGGCTGATCTTTCACGAAAGGAGTGGATCCTACGAAGAACACAAAGAACACGAGGGGAAAACACAAAGGGCCACAAAGAGGAACACTCAAACCAATAAGAATAAGTCACACATGTGCTAGATCCTCGAGTACATAAGGAAAGATACACGATCCAAAGTCAACAACGGACGATACAAAAGGTAACCGGTCTTCTCCATGAGGAGGTCTTGAGTTCTTCTCCAAAAGAAGGTCTTGAATCCAAAGGGATCTTCTCTGTAGAGGCCGCAGTCTCTCTCATGGAGTAGATCCGATGTGGATGAGCATAGCTCTATCTCTAAACATGAGATAAACCAATGCTAACCCTAGAAAGTTGGACGAGGTGGAGTATATATAGTCTAGGGGGGATAAAGGGTACACGGGCCTCAGCCCTTTACTGTGCACAGACAGGGGAGGCCGGACGTCCGAGCGTCGGGTCGGATGTCCGGGCTTTCACGCGAGGCCAGATGTTTGGGCTGGGGAGGCCGGATGTCCGGGCTGGAGCGGCAGGTTTGTTGCTCTCGGGTTCGGAGGGGTCCGGATTTCTGGGCTGGAGGCCGGATATCCGGGCGCTCGGGGAGGGCCGGACGTCTGGGCTGGCGGGGCCGGATGTCTGGGGCCTATAGGGGCTTGGCGGCTGGCATGCTGCTGTAGTTGGAGTCTTTAGCGGCCGGACGTCCGGGCTCGAGGCCGGATGTCCGGGCCTTGGAGATGCCTTCTTCTCCTTCCGGCGTTCCTCTTCATCCCTGGACTTGGAGGCTTGTCCGTCTTCACGTGCATCTTCGGGAGGGTCCTCTTGGTACCTGATCATGCACAATGTCTCAGACTTAGGTAGTAGCCATGTCTCGAGAGGGTCATATGTAATGTCACTAAGGAGAGAAGTCACCTCGGTCTCGAGAGCTCTAGCTCTAGCTCTAGTCATAGGTCCGCTAGTCACTTGGTGAGACGATGGTAGGTCCATGGGGATGACCTTGGGATGCTCTGCATCATCTCCCCTCCCTTGGGGAAGATCCGTCCTCGGATCAAATTCTTCATCACCATGGAAGGGAGAGAGATCTTTGACGTTGAAGATGTCGCTCACGGAGTACTTGACGCTTGGAATGTCGATCTTGTATGCGTTGTTGTTGTAGCGTGCAAGCACCTTGAAGGATCCATCCGCTCGTGGTCGAAGTTTGGACTTGCGTTCTTTGGGAAAGCGGTCCTTGCGAAGGTGTAGCCACACGAGATCTCCAATGTTGAATACCCTAGGGTGCTTGTTGATGTTGCGCTTGGTCACAAGTCGTTGTACTTGGCTCTCGATGGTGTTTCTTGTATCTTCATGGACCTTCTTGAGATGTGTCGCTCGTGCACTTGCGTCCAAATTGATGCGCTCTTGGAGTGGTAGAGGAAGAATGTCCAATGGTGACAAAGTGTTGAAACCGTAGACAACCTCGAAGGGGGACTTGCCGGTTGTTGAGTGTCTTGCTCGGTTGTAGGCGAACTCGGCCATAGGTAGGCACTCCTCCCACTCCTTGATGTTCTTCTTGATGAGTACGCAAAGTAGAGCGGAGATTGTGCGGTTGGTAACTTCCATTTGGCCGTCGGTTTGTGGATGATACGCCATGGAGAAGAGTAGCTTAATTCCAATCTTGGCGCATAGGGTCTTCCAAAAGTAGCTAAGGAACTTGACGTTGCAGTCTGAGACGATCGTCTTTGGCACTCCATGTAGACGCAATATGTCCCTACAAAAGAGATTGGCAACATGTGAAGCACCGTCTATCTTGTTGCAAGGAATGAAATGTGCCATCTTGGAGAAACGGTCCACAACGACAAATACTGAATCCTTTCCATTTCTAGTCCTAGGCAATCCAAGTACAAAATCCATGCTAATGTCCTCCCATGGTTGATATGGAATTGGTAGAGGCATGTAAAGGCCATGAGATTGAGCTTTGGACTTAGCTTTGTGACATGTAGAGCATCGGTTGGTGAAGCAGTTGACGTCGAAAAACATCTTGGGCCAATATTAGTTCTTGGAGAGCATAGCAAAAGTCTTCTAGTGTCCAAAGTGTCCCATTAGTCCTCCTCCATGGGATTCCTGCAAAAGTAACAAACGAAGAGAAGACTCAGGGATGCAAAGTTTGTTAGCTCTCATCAGATATCCATCCTTGATGTAATAGTGTTCCCAAGAAGTATGCATCACACACTTTGCATAAGGAATAGCAAAAGTAGAGTCATGCTCATACAAGTCTTTAATATGCTCAAAGTCAATGACATCCAATTCAAGTTGAGTAATAAGCATGCATATGCAGGAAAGAGCGTCCGCCACAACATTTTCCCTACCTTCGATGTACTTGATGACATATGGAAAAGACTCAATAAATTCACTCCATTTAGCATGACGCTTGTTCAACTTGGTTTGGCCCTTAAGATACTTGAGAGTCTCATGATCGGTATGAATGATAAACTCATGGGGACGAAGGTAATGTTCCCATTCATGCAAGACTCGGACTAATGCATATAGCTCTTTGTCATAGATGGGATAATTGAATTGCGCTCTGGGAAGTTTCTCACTAAAATAAGCTATGGGGCGCTTCTCTTGCGTTAACACACCTCCTATGCCATTATCGCTAGCATCGCAATGAATCTCAAAGGGTTTGTCAAAGTTGGGTAATGCAAGCACGTGAGCATGAGTAAGCAAATTCTTAAGCTCATTGAATGCGGTATCTTGGGATGGTCCCCAAACAAAAGACGCATTCTTCTTGCTCAAAGCATGTAAAGGAGAAGCAATGGTGCTAAAATCCTTCACAAAGCGATGATAGAAACCCGCAAGGCCAACAAAACTATGCACTTGATGCAAGTTGGTTGGTTGTAGCCAAGTCTTTATAGCATTGATCTTGGACTCATCAACATGAACGCCCTTAGAGGAAACAACAAAACCCAAGAAAACGAGCTTGTCAACGCCAAAAATGCATTTCTCCATATTAGCATAGAGATGCTCTTTTTGAAGAGTTTGTAAAACGGTTCGAACATGGGTGACATGATCGCTAAGAGATTTGCTATAAACAAGGATATCATCAAAGTAGACCACAACAAACACACCAATGTAAGGGCGAAAGACATGATTCATAAGATGCATGAAAGTACCCGGTGCTTCCGAGAGACCCATAGGCATGACTAACCACTCATACAAGCCGAACTTGGTTTTGAAAGCGGTTTTCCATTCATCACCCTCTTGTATGCAGATTTGATAGTAACCACTTTTAAGATCAATTTTGGAAAAGAAAGTGGCATCGCTAAGGTCATCAAGCATATCGTCAAGGCGTGGAATGGGATACCTATAGCGAACGGTGATAGCATTGATAGGTCTACAATTGGAGCACATGCGAAAGCTACCGTCTCGTTTTGGCACAAGAATGACCGGAACGACACAAGGACTCAAACTTTCACGCACATGTCCATGGTCTATTAGATGTTTTACTTGCCTTTGTATTTCTTTGGTTTCTTCGGGTTTAACACGGTATGGAGATTTGTTCGGAAGAGGTGCTCCGGGGATAAGGTCAATTCAGTGCTCAATGCCTCGTAGAGGAGGTAGACCTGGAGGTAGCTCGTCGGGGAAGACGTCTTGGAATTCCTGCAAAAGAGAAGACAAGACTAAAGGTAGAGCGTGAGAGGTGTTAGCTTATGTTGTATTGTCCTTGCACACTAGGACATAGTGCATCACACTAGATGGGTTCACACACACTCCTCTTATCTCACTTTTGGTGGCAAAGAGAACTAAGTTCTTTTCGCTCATCGTGGAGGCACTCGATTTGGGCTTGTGGCGCTCACTCTCTTTTTGGTGGGTCGCTCTCTCACTATTATCTCCACGATGGGTGGCTTGCCTGTTGGCGATCACTTGGCTTGGAGACATGGGGCGAAGTACGCACTCCTTTCCTTGCATCTTGAAGATGTAGTGGTTCGTTCGACCGTTGTGGATCGCACCTCTATCAAACTCTACAAAAAAAGACACATCCGTGACATTTTGGGCTGAACGAAATTTTTTTCTGTCATACATATGACACTTCTATGACGATAATTGTGACAAAACCCAGTATCAGCATAGATGTGGTGGGCTCCTACTTCTATGACAAAAAATCATGGCAGAAAATGGGCTTTTCGTCCTGGGTGGGCCGGAGACGCAGCTGCATGACATTCTTTGGGTCATCCATGACGGAAAAAACTATGGTAGAAGCGAGGGGGAGGAAAATTTCGAGGAGTTCTCGGTTACGGTGGGAGGTCGGGGCCGAGCGATGCGCATTTCTCTCGTACACGTACGCGCGTGTGTGCGAGGCGTTGGCTCTAATTGAACCCGAGCGAGGCGTTGGGCTCTAACTGAACCCGAGCGATTGCACTGCAGGCTACGCGTTATTGAACCCGAGCGATCGATCGATGGCTGTTAACTGAACCCGATCGAGCGATTCCTTCGCTACTGCTGCTAACTAAAGCCGATCGATTGGTTGAATAGTGAATGTT
>NC_041382.1:641339509-641428979 GCF_002162155.2 Triticum dicoccoides
GAACAGGACACCATGGTGTGGAGGGCTGGATGAACAGTAGACGATGGAGGGGTGCCCGTGGAGGGGTGGTTGAACAATAGCCGGTGGAGCAGCGCGCAGTGGAGGCTGGATGAACAGGAGCGTGTGGAGGCTGGAGGAGGTCGACGGTAGCCCGTGAAGGCTGGAGGAGGTCGACGGTGGAGATGAACAGTATCCCGTGGAGTCCCGTTTTGCGGTACGCCACACCCCTCCCGATGAACAGGACCCCCGTTTCGACCGTAGGAGGTCCGTTTCGTCCGCTTTGCGGTACGCCACACCCCTTCCCGATCAACAGGACCCCCGTTTCGACCGTAGGAGGTCCGTTTTGTCCGTTTTGCGGTACGCCACACCCCTCCCGATCAACAGGACCCTATTTCGACCGTAGGAGGTCCGTTTCCTCCGTTTTGCGGTACGCCAGGCCTCGTTTCCATCGCCTGTTCCGTCCAAGCCCTCCCGATGAACACGACCATGCATTCCGTTCCAACCCAGCCGGTTGGCTCCCACGCGTTCCGTTGCCTCCTGATGAACAAGACGCATTCCGTTGCCTCCCCATGAACACGATGCATTCTGTTGCCTCCCCATGAACATGATGCATTCCGTTGCCTCCCCATGAACACGACTACGACGCCGTTTCTCCGTTCCGACCCAGCCATGTACACGAGCCCTGGCCGTACGTATGCGCGAGTAGGCGTTCGAGACCCCGCCCATATGTACACATACGTGGCCGTATTTTCTTTCTTGCACCCTGGCCGTTGTACGTACGTGTACATGCTACGTGCAAGCCTCTACTACGACACATGCGTGCCTCTACATCCACCAGTATATATGTACGTACACGTTCGCAACCAGAATGACAACGCTACGTACGCTTCGACAGGTGGGTCCTGACTGTCAGGCACTTCCTTGCGTGCGAAGATGTAGCTGGTGGGTCCCAGCAGTCAGGGGGAAATGTTTTCTTCATGAAATACGGTGGACTGTCCGATGGGTCCCTGCTGTCAGGTGGAGGAATAATTATTTTGCACGTAATAAGGAGGCACTTCCTTGCTGCGGCCGTGGACCCAGCTGTCAGCCTCTCCACGTATAGTCCACGTCCGATGGAAGCCGTTCCTTGACCATGTTGACCACGCCGCACTGAGAGCACCAGGGCGGCGAACGATGGCGAGGCCTAGGAAGGGGACGACACGAAGCCGGGGAAGACGCGGCAGTGGATGACCACGCGTAGAGGAGTACGAGGGTTCACTGGTTCGCTGCGGTGTGAGGCTGTCGTCGCCGCAGAATAACAGGGGGTGTGGGTGAGTAGAGGGATGGCCTGGCCAGCGGTGGGAGTAGTAGGGGGCGGTGAGGCCTCCGCCGCATCGCAGCCGGCCACGGGAGGCAGGAGCACGAGGCACGACCGGTGCTGGTTTGGGCGGCTGGAGCAAGAAGACCAGAGGTTGAAGAAGTACTATGGCCGTTGGATGGACATGTACGGTCACTGGAGCTAGAATCGTGCATATTGACTAAGTTGACAAAGCCCTCCGTCCCCGTCAACTTAGTAGGCCCACAAGTCAGCCTGCCACTATACTGGGTCCCAGCTAATAGGGGGAGTATTCATTTTTTTGTGCGTAATAAGGAGGCACTTCCTTGTGTGTGAAGATATAGCTGGTGGGTCTGAGCTGTCAGCGGCGGTAACATTTTTTCGCGAAATACAGAGGCCCTTTCGGTGGGTCCCTGATGTCAGGTGGAGGAATCATTATTTTGCGTGTAATAAGGAGGCATTTCCTTGCGTGTGGCCGTGGACCCAGCTGTCGGCCTCTCCACGTACAGTCCACTTTAGATGCATGTCGGTCGTTGACCATGTTGACCAGGCCGCGCTGAGAGCACCAGGGTGGTGAACGATGGCGAGGCCTAGGAAGGGAACGACACGGAGGTAGGGAAGACTTGGCAGTTGTTTCCCACACGGAGGGGAGTACAACTGTATGAGGGTTTACTGGTTCGTCTGCCGTCGCCGGAGAATAACAGCAGGTGTGGGTGAGTAGAGGGATGGCTAAGCCAGCGATGGGAGTACGGTGGGGCGGTGAGGCCCGCGTGGCAGCAGAGCCGGCCGCGGGGAGGAGGGAGCAGGCCGTCCCGCCGGCGCTTGTTTGAGCGGCTGAAGCAGGAAGAGCAGAGATTGAAGAAGCACGACGGCTGTTGGATGGCCATCCAACAGTCACTACTTGTGCATCAACCTTTTTTTAGGAAAGCCTCAAATCTATGGAAAATAGCATACATCTCATCTGCCATTATTTCTATTAATTTACATCCCATTTGCTAATTATTAAGGTTTTTTGGAGCCCATATTCTTTTTGTTAGCATTACATCCCATATTGTGGCCACGGTTAAAAAATTATATGAAATTTTGCATATTTCGGTGCGGTTCGAACTATTTTTAATCCTGAAATTTCGACTCACATTCAAACTGATTTTAAAAATAAATGTATATCAATATAAAATCCAACAAATTGTCCATGCATAAAAATTAATGTAATTTAAAATCTCGAAATAAAAAAAGACATTTGAAACTAATTGTCGGTTTGATGTGTTTTAAAAATGTACAGCCCATTTCTCATTACTGATGGGCCATTTTCTCGGCTAGCCAAATGGAAGCTCTCCCCGTCTTGAAAGATTTGCAGCCCAACAGGCCTGACAAAGCGACTTACTTGGCAAATCACAAAAAAACTGGGCTGTGGCCGTGGACCCAGCTGTCAGCCTCTCCATGTACAGTACTCTTCCGATGGAATGACGTTGACCACGTTGACCACGCCACGCCGAGAGCACCAAGGCGGTGGACGACGATGAGGCCTAGGAAGGGGACGACGCGGAACCGGGGAAGACGCGACAGTGGATGCCCATGCGGAGAGGAGTACGAGGGTTCAATGGTTTGGCTGCGGTGTGAGGCTGCCGTCGCCGCAGGGCCTGGCTAGCGGTGGGAGTAGTAGGGGGCGATGAGGCCTCAACGGCAGCACAGCCGGCAACTGGAGGCAGGAGCAGGCGGTCTCCCCGGCGCTGGTTTGGGCGGCTGGTGCAAGAAGAGCAGCGATTGAAGAAGCAGCAGGACCGTTCAATTCAAATCCAACGGTTACTACTGCGAGAATCGTTTCTTGACTAAGTTGACAAGCCCTGCGTACGCGTCAACTTAGTAGGCCCACAGGTCAGCCTCCCAACCGGTGCGCCCCAGATGTCAGTGGGAGGAATCATTTTTTTTCGCGTAATAAGGAGGCAGTTGATTGCGTGCGGCCAGGCCAGCGGAGGGAGTAGGGTGGGCCGGGGAAGCCTGCGCGGCATCACAGCGGGCCACAAGAGGAGGGAGTAGGCAGTCCCGCCGGCGCTAGTTTAGGCGGCTGGAGCAGGAAGATCAGAGATTGAAGAAGCACGTCGGCCGTTGGATGGACATCCAACAGTCACTGCTGCTAGAATCGTGTGTTCACTGACAAAGCCTTGCGTAAACAAGTCAGCCTCGAAATCTATGGCGTGTACAGCCCATTCGCTATTATTTTTATAATTTTTACTCATTTTCTAATTCATATGGAATTTATTGCAGCCTGTTTTCCATTTTTAGAATTGCTGCCCATTTTCTCGTCAGTACGAGGGTCAAAAAATTAACTAAATATGTGGGAAATTTTGAAAATTCGTAAATTTTTGCTGGGGAACGAAATATTCTTAATCCAAAAATTAATAGCCATACTAAAACAAATTTAAAAATAAATTAGTACTATGTCATGTTAAATCCAATGAAATACGTATAAGATATCAGTGAAGAACAAAAACAAAAAAAGAAACTTATATCCCATTTGCTATAATTTTTTTGGAATTTTCAACCCCTTTTGATATTACTTTTAACAGACATTGAACATACTCTTAAGCCAGGCCGGAATGCATCCCTCCTCGTCTTGAAAGATTTGCAGCCCAGTAATTCGGAGAAAACAAATAGGCCTAGCTTGGGTATTCTTCAAAAAGAAATACTGGGCTACCTATTTTCCCAAAGAACTGGTGCATGAGCATTTAGCTTTATTTATTTATTTATTTATTTACTTATTTGTGTTTAGGGGACCATGAGCATGTACTTGGGCCGGATTCATGTGAGAGCCTTCCTTCCAGTTAATTATGGGCTTCTCTATTGGGCCTTCATCAGTGGGTTGCATGTTATCAACAAGTGGAAAATGTGTTCCATACGAAAATAGTATGCGCTACGTACGATACGGGGCACTAAAGGATCGAACCGTGCAACGACTTCCAAAACATTGTGTTTGTCCTTCTAACAACACATTTATTCAACCAACAGACGAAATATACTACTGATTGTACATTGAAAACACTAGCAGCAGCAACCAGGACTGGGGGTGCAACAGAAGCAGTAAGCAGACCAGAAGAGTGAAGACGCAGCTCTCTCTTCCAAACCAAACATCAACCATCATTACAAAAGGGCTACCAAAAAAGAACAAGTGTATGCATCAAACTAAATAAAGATCCTACTACACCAAGTGTACGCATCTAACTAACTGGCTCAGTTAGACATTACTATTTATTAAGCTGTGGAGATTGGCTGATGGCTTGAACCAGATGGGTGCCTGACGGGGGAAACTCCAGGCAGCAGGTCGAAGTCTGATACTTGTGACCCTCTCTCCTACTTTGGGCTGCAGAGCGTGGCGGCACATATCAGGGTATGGTGCATGCAGAGTCGCATGGTATGCTGTGTACACACAGTTTTGCCTGATGAACGAAACCGCGCTGCCATCATGATCCATGCCGTCGGTTATCTCCTGGTTAATCGGATAATTCAGTCCGACAAACAGAGAGCGTGTACCAAGGCTACTTACCAGCCTCCAGTCAAAAATTCCTGAAGGCCCAGAGAAGCTGGGATCCTGCTCAAAGACCTTGCAGTGACTGTGATTGTATTCCGCGAAACAACACGTCCGGTACGTGCGAACGATCAGCAATCTTTCGTCGTCATCGTCTGATCGATCCAGGAACCACCTGCAACTGCCATGCAGCTTTTCTTTGAAAGGTTCTAGGATTAGGAAGGGTAGGGACACCAGGCGGCCTACAACATCATATCAAGCTAGAGTCAAATAAAAAAGGGCTCTTGATTTAGTCAATCTTAAGAACATCTTGTTATGAGCATGAATATTTTTTCAGCAAATGTTGACAGTAATATAAGCAAGCCATCATGATATCATAGGAAAGTAATATACTGTTGTAACAACCGTTTGTAGCGATGACTGGAGTAGGCCAGTAATACGTCCAGCCATAGAAGGAGTCGACAACGTAAATGAAGCCCTTGTGTTCAATGGCATCAGAGAACCATGGAGGATGTATGATCCTGCGATGGACGTGCAGATTTATCCACTTACCGCAGTGACCTGTCAGATAGGCGAGACCACGGTTGAAGAACGCAATTAGCCTGAAGTCTTTATAATTAGCAGATCTTGTGGGCACTTGGCAGATTACAACCTTGAGCAAATCAAACTTGGTATCATGTTGGCTACTGTAAGATTCCGAGTATTCTGGGCCGCGGTGCCAAAGCAGTGCAGTGTTAATCGAAGGAAGGGGGATCAATCGTCGGGTGTAGACCTCCATGAGCATCCAGCTGCCGCGACCGTCGACGAGCACCATCCAAGACGTGTTCATGTCGACCCAGTACATACCGTTAATGTAGTTGAGGTTGACGGGGATCGAATCGCAGTCAAGGGGGTTGGTGCTCGCCACCCTACAATCGTTATGCTGCGTGACATGCTGTTTCTGAAGATCAAGCGGCATCAGCAAGCAAGGAGCTGGATTAAAAAGCTCCGGTCTGATAGCTTTGAGTAAATGATACAGCCCCGACGAGCGTGCGACGAGCGGCATGGTACTGAGATTGTCCACACGCGAAACAATGAGCTTGATTACCTCTGTGGGGAGCGAATTCCAGCCACTCTTTCGGCGGACGCTGCTCGGTTCTGCCATTGTTAGTGCTTGGGTTTCGGACGAGGTGGGAGGCGCCTTAGCGGGGATGGAAGATTGGACGAGATTATGTGCGGACAAAGATTTAGAAGCGAATATGTGATGCGGGAAGTGGGCAGGTGATGATGACTACAACACGCCACTTGACTTACGAGACACATACCAGCAGCGTAGGGTCATGTCGATGCCAGACAAATTGCTTGAGTGATCACAGTACTGGTACTCCCTACAGTTCTATGCCCTAACTTGCTTGAGTAGAGTAGTAGAGTAGGACTCTGCTCTACTACTAGCACCGAAGGAGTAGTATATTCTAATCTAAAATAGTTACAAACTTCAATGCCCGAGCATGGAAGGACTACGAACCATGCTCAAAGACCGTGTCTACGTGGTGTTTGGACATGGTCGACAACCTCAACGCCAACGGTGCTGCTCCCGTTGCACCGTATGTGTTTTTGTCCTTCCTGTTCGAAATCATGGTAAAATTCATGATTTATTTTGTGCTTATTAGGATTAAATCTCGTAGTAACTTGCTCATATTTGTTGGAGTAAATTACAGGGGAGCAAAGGGGTGGAAATATTTCTGGTCACAACGGATTGGACGAGCGTGGGGAGAGGAGAGTCATGCATGCAGATTTTTTCACACGGGCTTCCTGCAGGTATGGGGAACGGTGCATAATAAGTCATCTTGCATGCCGGGCTAGGTATAGTCTCAAGTCATTAAAAACATACACGCCCCACACATGTTCATATTTCAAGGTGCACTAAATTATTGCATGCGATGATTAAGGCTGGCCATAATGGTGGTATCTTAGCTGGTATCATGCACACGGGAATAGCAAACATGCTGATGTGGCAAAGAATTAAAGAAGAGAGGGGGTTAGAGTAACTAGTGTTTGGTAAACACATTTTTTTGTGAAGAACAACAACACTAGTTGAGTACTTTTGTAGACTTCAAAAAATATTCCACCGCCTCTACTATCTTGCTAAGAGTAGGTGAAAATTTGAATCGAGCCCTTTAAACTAGAAGGGAGGTAGTGGTACTCTAATAGCTAACCTTGTTGTGATGACAAGATAGGACATGGCACACACCTGGACGGAGGAACTAGTCTGCATTGTGCATTTAAGTTTTGTCTGAAGTCAATGTACCTCTACTTTCACCAGACTTATACAAAAATGTGTCAACATTCACAATGTCAAATCAATATTTTTACACTCATTATAAAACATAGTTCTTATACTCATTATAATCAGTATTGTAGATATTGATATTTTTAGTATAAATTTGGTCGTGGGATTTCATTGATGCCTGTCAAAGCGTAGAGGAAGCGGAGCTTAGGGCTTGCATTGCCGGTCTCTACATAGGTATTTCTCTTCATAATCCTGTAATTTTAGAGACTGATTGCGCTTTTGTGGTAGTGTCTCTTGCATCGGGGGACTATGACAGGTCTGCTATGCGTGACCTGAAGATGAAAGCGTTGAGCATCTTGAAGTTGATCAACAATCTTCAATTGTCAAAGATTAGCCGTTTGGCCAATAAGGTGGCACACTTAATCGCTAAGTATAGCTTTGACAATAGATTAGATGGTATTCTTGTAAATAACGTACCGCCCTATGCAGTGAATATTGTATCGAATGAGTGTACTGGTGTGGCTGGTTAATTAATATAAGGTGGTGTTCAAAAAAGTATAAATTTGGTCAAACACTTTGCAAACGGTTGACGGGAGTAAAAAGGACCAGAGGGAGTATCATGCATGCGGAGTAGGCAAAAAAATTGCTTGTCTAAAAAAAGGCAAAAAAATTGGTCATTTATAGCCGGTCAAAGTCCCAAAGGGCGCGACCGCGCGAGGGAGGCGAAGGCCGTGGGAGGCGCAACGTTTGACGGAATTAAGTGAAGTTACATCCACGCGCCGGCATGGCGTGCGAACAGGCAGAAGCTATACCGTCAGGCCTATGATATGGGTCTAGTAGACATGACATCTAGTGGGTCCCGCATAGTTCTCGAGAACTCTTTGGGGGCTTGCAACCATTTATCCATCGGGCAAGCCAGCAACCCCACGCTGTTCGCACGCCCTACTCGTCCCCGTCTTCTACCTTACAACAGTTCGCTCCCAGTCGTCCCGTCCTTTCACATCAGTTCGCTCCCAATTTTTTTGCGGGGTACAATAGTTCAAATTCTCCTAACCCTCCTCCAAAATCCATGGCCTCCCAAATCTCCATGGTCGCTGCTGAGTACCAGGTTAGAGCCATCACCGGCGATCAGTTCATCGTCATCTACACACGTGGATCCGAGACGGTGAAAGCATGGCTTGCTCGCTTCCTACGCATGTTCAACAGTTCAACGGATGAGTGGGTCGCTAGGCTAGATGTTGAGTACACCAGAGTCCTGGGACGAGAGAAGGATCTAAAGGACGAAGAGAGGAAGAAGCCCGCCGTGATCCAGGTTTGCGTACATAACGTTTGCTTGGTCTACCACATATGCCATGCCAACGTTGAGTGCCAGGATTTTAAGAACTTCCTCAAGGACAAAAGTGTGAAATTCGTTACTGTAGGCTTTAAGAATGACAGGGATGTCCTGCGCCGGATAGGTCTCGTTGTAGGCCAGCCCTTCGATCTCCAGAAGGCAAGCCTGGTGTCCTCCTCTCAACCTTCAATGCTGACCCTGGCAGCAGCCATGATTGATCCTTCGTACGCTAAACTGAAGAAACCTCATCACGAGTTTCATCATGCATGGGAGTCGAAGACATTAGATGAAGATCACATCCTGTACGCAGCAATGTATGCCTACCTTTGTTTAAATATCTACAAGGGTTGGATGAAGAAGCAGAGCCCAGTGTCCGGTTCAAGCAAAGAAGCATCGGCGAAGAGGAAGAGGAAGACGGACGAGGACAAAGTCGAGGACGTGGACTCAGACTCCGAGTAGGTGGCAGTGCCGTCGTTCATGCTGGTTCTACTACAGTGTCAAGCGGACTAGTTGCTTAGTTTATTTTCAAGGGTGTGTTGTGCTGAGGCCCCAACAGAACTATGTTTATGTTCTTTCTCGTTATTTGAACTCTTTAGTACGTACAATAGTACTACTACTATGTCTTACTACTGTTCTTCTTGCAGTTGGTACTACTACTCGTATCTTCGTGTTCCTACTGTACTTAATACATTCGTACTAGTAGTATAATTTGGGTCAGTCGATTTGTGAAAGAAATTCGACGGAGCGAAGGAAGAAGATGGCAGAAGAGGTGGAAGAAGCCCTTCTAGCCATCCATGTTGCATCAAACGGCTCACATGAGTCGACTGACCCAAATTGCTCCTTCAGATTGCAGGATCCACATGGCATTGAAGGTCTCGAAGGTAGATTCCGCGTCCACACCCGGTTTGCGGGCTCGCCGCGCGCGCGACCGGCTTCCGCCGCGACAGCCACCATGCGCGCCTCCTCCGCGCGGGCGGAGACGACAATGACACGCTAGTTTCTCCTCGCCGGCGTGCTGGAGCACGCGCTCGTCCTCCTCTTCATATGCTATGTGCATAGATGCGGCTCCACCAGCTGCTCGCGTGCTTGGCAGTGCGGCGGCATCGCGAGGAGGGACTGCAGATGACATGAGCGGGCGAGCCTTCGGCTTCATGGCACAGGGATGGCGGCGACACGGCGGTGATGGGCGAGAAATTGTTGGCCGGAGCAGGCGGGCGCCGGCATGCGCAACGGCGGCAGCGGCATATTGATGAGTGCGCGTGTGGGAGCTTACTTTAGTTTTATATATAAGGTTGGTCAAACTTAAAAGAAAACCATACTAGTACACGTAAACATTAGACTTAGGCAGCGCTTTTATTAGTTAGTACCACAGCCACGATACGGAATCCTGTGCAAGCGCGTGAACCGCGGCCGCGCGGTCGATCGAACGGTGCATCACCGTGTCGCGCTCGAAGGACATCCACCGAACCTTTTTGTGTGTGTGAAAACAATCCTCGAATATTACTCAACTTTTTTTTCCTGTGAAAGTTCTTGACGCCGCAATATTTCCATATATTTGAATTTAGCTCCAGTTCGTGTTTATTTGGAATTGGACGTTTTAGGTGCGCCCTAGTTTTTTTAATACTGATTTTGTGTGTGTGACTGAGAGAGAACGTGTGTACGTGTCCATATGTGTGTTGTGGCGGAAGGTCAATGTGGAGACGGTGTGCGTGTGATACAGACATAGAGAGGTGTGAATGTGCAAATGATCATGCATGAGTGAGACATAGACAGATGCCGATACGTTGTTTATACATGAGAGAATGGTCTTCTAGTTTACTTCTGTGTGTGTGTGAGAGAGAGAGAGAGGGAGAGACAGAGAGAGAGAGACAGAGAGAGGAGCATCCGTAACACAACAACCATCTCTCTCGATTTGTCCGTCCCTCGCACGGTCGCATGCAACACATGCATCAACGCGCACATTTTGACACCCTCACCCGGCCCCTGCCCACCTCAAGGCCCGCACAATCTCTTCGTGAATACCCATTTCTCTCCTTAGGTTTGTTTTCTCTCAATATCTGACACACACACACACACACACAGAGAGACACACGCAGCACAACACACACACACTCCCCCGAGCACACAATTCATCCCCATCCAAGGTTATATGGCGACCACTCTCGCTTGTGCTTCTTTGCACCCCAACATGCACAACACCTCAATCTTCAAAGAGGGCATCGAGCAGATCAAAGACGGCGACCACACCGCGCTAGAGAATGCGGGGTCATTTGGAAGCAGGGTGATGTGACGACGGCTGACTAACTCCTCCCCCCACCCCCCCTCTCTCTCTCTCTTGCACAAAATTACCAATCCCTCTCTCCCCGCACAAAATTGTCAATCCCTCAACCCACGAGATCCTTCCCCTCTCGTCCATGTTTTTCCAGCTCTCTCATCAAACATGTTGTCTCTTCTCCTTCCACGTATACAGAATCCAGATGCACACGCATCTCATGTATATTACATGTATCCATCTTTCTCACAGACCTAACTTCTCCCTCTCTCTCTTTATCTCTCTATATCTCTCTCTATCTCGTTAGGTTTGTCTCCTACTCTCTCGTCCACATACATACAATCTTTCCCGCCCTATCTGCTCCATCTTCAAAAGCTCTCTCTGCACGTTTCATTCACACATTGGGATATGTCAAAATGTTACTTCTATAATGGCTGATGTAGAGTTATGGTTGTTTTTGTTGCATCCTACAAAGTAATAACTATGAAATACATTTAGATTCTCATTTGACTGGGATTATGTGAGTTTGAGCATGTTGTGAAGTACTATAGACCTTGTATACATCTTGGGATTCGACAATGATTGTAACTATTGAATTGTATAGACCATTACATTTGAAGTCAATAGCCTAATATATTTATTTCACAATTTCAACAAATGATTAGTTCACTACAAACTAAGAAAACAAATGTGTACTCCCTCCGTTTTTATTTAAGTCCGCGTATTAGCATTGGTCAAAGTCAAGTTTTGTAAACACTTAGAAAGATTATAACAAAAAATATTGACATATACAATAACAAATAAATACCATTAGATTCATTATTGAATGTACTTTCACATCATACATATTTGTTATGGTAAATGTTTATATTTTTATATAAACTTGGTCAAACTTTAGGAAGTTTGACTTCGATCAAACCTATGCAGAGTTTACTACTACTACTCACTAGTTGCTTAGCCAAATCACTCAACACGCCACACGGGGAGTCCAGTGTCACAAAATTTTGAGGTCGGCGGGAAAATCTCCCGCGACCCTGATTCGAGCAGTGGGAAGTTACCATCATAGCCTTCGGAACAGGCCTATGGATGACGCTTGGTAGGGGGATGTTTTCGTAACTTCAGGTTCACCCTACCCAGCCAACCCCACCCTGGCACCCAGAGTAGTACACCTGAATACTCCCCATTTTCTATCCCCAACGCAAAATAGACTTCTCCACGACACCGCAGCCTTCGTGCTCCTCCCCTTTACATCAGCGCACTCGTCCACCGCAGCGCATCTGCCTCATCGACGACCTTGTACGCCGCACTGGAGCCAGTCCACCGTCGTCATCGTACACGGAGCCTCTTCCCCGGCATCATCCTCCACGGTCTCAGATCTGCTTCCCAGAAGCCGACGCCAAGCGCAGAAGTACCACCGTCGTGGACAATGAACTAACTCCCGTTGCCGACCATGACTCACAGAGGCCGCCGTGACCATCATTCTCCTCCTCGATTGGTAATGTGTGTATTGAATCACTTAGTAGTACATGTGCAGTTCCAATTTTGGTCATACCTACCCTTCAAATTTCCTGGGTGCTATTGTTCCCGTAAAAGTAATTGATTATAGCCTCCATTGTCCAACAGAATATCAGCTTGTAGTTGTGTGTCGCTCCTTTATCGCGTTGTGCTTGGGTAGGTTTTTCATCTACAACCAGTAGTGTGGCAAATGATGGAAAGGTTTTTAGAACTAGCAAGATGCCCATGCGTTGCACGCATCAAGATGCATTTGTATGAGTAGTTTATCTTGTGGGAGAAAAGGATGAACGAGGGAAGGCCTATTTGCAAATCTAGACAGGGGTATGGGTATCTTTTTACAAAATTCCCATTTGTTTCCTTCCTATATGTCAGATATAAATCGGACGGCCTATATTGCAAGAAAAAAAAGTATAGAGAAAAAAAGTAGACAGTAAAGAAAGTAGAGATAAATATTAAATATTATATATAAAGTAAATATAACAGTAGAGAAGAGAGTAGAGATAGCATGTTGAGATTTTTAAAGCGTCGCGCGTTGCGATTCTGTTGGAGATGCTCTAACATGGCAGACGAGTGCTTTAATGTTGCCCACAAGATGCATGAGTATTACTAGTAGTATATTTTTCTTGCCATGTTGAGATTTTAAAACCACGAGTGCGAACATGCAGAGGAGCAATGAAGACCAAACACGGGATATTCGGGACATCTTCAAGGAGTGTGCCAAGTTAAAGAGGAGCTGCACCGAACCTGTAAAACGAGCTTTGGTAAGTAACACCCTTTCAATTACTTTCGTGTAGCCTTGTGTTCTTCGATGTGTAATAAGAAGAGTCTTAATCGTCCTAATGCTTTCGTTTTTAGCTTGATGTAGGAAGTGGGTGTTCTCACCTTGTAGTCTATTTTTATTTTTTTCCTTTTGAATTCACTTCTCCGAGTTCTATTTATTTGGCTTCTACTAAATGGATCTAGGTTGCTCTGAGTATTGATCTAAAAAAGAAGTAACTTCATGTCAGGATGCAGTTCATGTGAGGAGGGAAGTATGGTCAACCTCGAGATCATGTTTCCAAAATGAGGTTGGATTACACACAAGGTGCCAGTTCCCTAATGATGATGGATTAGACACAAGGTGCAAATTCCCAGATGATGCTGGATTAGACACAAGCCAAGCGGAGTCGTCAGCTGTTCGTGTCCTCGTGGCATTAGTAAAGGCTGAAATAAAGCGTGCAGCAGCCCTTGAGAATGTAGCTGAGTTCCTGAAGAAGCGAAAAGAGCAAGCAGATGCTCTCTTCACCCAAGCCAAAGAAGAGATGGAAGAAGCCAGAAATAAGCTAGCAGAGGCAGAGCAGGCTAGGCATCTCCTGCTATCTAAAACTGTTGTCAATACAAAATTTCCTTCATAATAGCTAGGTTCAAATGTTTATTCAGTTAGCATGCCTGTTTTGATGTCCGTGCATCTACTGATGTGGCACAAAATGTTTTTTTTTTGGGTCATGTAATAACCGCAATTACTTTCCAAACAATAACAGATGAAGCATTGGACATGGTATAGTTCACGCGCAAGCCCGACATTCCAAGTTCAACTTCCACATCAAACTCATGTTCATAGATATCTGCGCATTCATACATAATGTCCACAACCATGATTCACTTCAAAGCCAAAAAAATGTGAGGAGAGTTATAAATAAAGAAAATCCTCTACTAGTTCCTGCTACCAGTGCGAGCATAACAAGTCAAGACCATGTGTAAATTAATTATATTTTAGTCATTTTTTGTGTTCTAATATGCCTGCCGGCTCGCGGAAGGACGTGTTGCCGGCACACGTGCGGATTCAATGAAGGCAGGCGGGGCAGTCTTAATCTGGTTGCACGCGGCGAGGAGGCGTGCTCAGTCGGGCCTGCAGCGAGTGCGGCCCTCTTGGCCGACGTGTCGGTTCAATGCCTGCACTATGAGAGGTCGCATCCGTGTCAGAGCAATCACTCTCTCCAGTCCTTTTTTGTTTGGGTATAACAAAATCTCGTTTTCCATTCACATTTTACAAGTAAAATTCGTGGACAAACTTTGACCCAAAGTACGATGGGGACTAGTAAACCAGAATGGAGGTAGTAGTTGTTTTAATCAAAGAAGGGTTTCCCCTTCCGATTTTCATTACTGAAAACCATCATCTAAATCTAAACCATAGTATTTGCCCTAGAACTACCAGGTTCAACATCTCGCAACATAAACCCATACAACCTCCATCGCAAAAAAAAACATACAACCATACGCCAAGGAGGTACGTAGTACTATGAATTCCATTTTCGCTCCATACCGATCATTCTAAAAACTACTTACTACTTATAACACGCCATTGAAAATCGGAACTCTTAACCCCGCTAAAAACGATATTTTAAACGTGGCTACTCGATCTCTGGCAACTAGCGAGCCACCGTGCTCAAGTCGTTCACCTGTGGTCCCGACCATCAACTCCTACGGATCAAATTATCACGCGAGCTGACTATTCCTACAAAGGTGCTCCACCACGTACCCGGTACCCGCGAATGCAGAAATCGTGCACCTAGGGTTTTAGGGTTTATTTGTTAATGTCGCCTTTACTAACACTCATGTGTGCGAGACAGCGAGAGGTCGACTGCGTGCATGCGCCTCTTCTCTTCGTATATGTACTCCACCATTTGTCTGGTGTCCAAAAAATTATAATAACTACTAGCAATGTGCCAATGCGTTGCCACATGATCAAAGTAGATTAATACATATTCACCGATTTGATAGAAAAAAAGTCTAGTTTTGAAATACATATATCACTAAAAATATGTTATGTTTCACTCAAAATATATTCCTTTGGCGGTTTTGATGAGATAAGGGAGGAATGTTGTTGGTTTCAAGATTCGAGAAGTGGTATATGTCTAATTTCTACTCTTACTAGCAAGATGCCCGTGCATTGCACAGAACATCAAGATCTTGTGGGAGAAAAGGATGAATGAGGGAAGGCCTTATCTGCAAATGTGGTGAAGAGTGTGGGTAAATTGCCATATTTTCCTTCCTATCCGTCAGATATAAATCGGATGACCTACATTGCAGGATGGCGTGCCCACCATCATCACCAACTCTATTTTTTATCCCTACTCTTACAAACAGCATTGTCGGTGATGATCGTGTGCCTGCCATCCTGCAATATAGGTCGTCCGATCTATATCTGACGGATAGGAAGGGAACTATGGCAATTTTGCAAAAATATACCCACACCCTCTCCACATTTGCAAATAAGGCATTCCCTCGTTCATCCTTTTCCCTCACAAGATAAACTACTCATACAAATGCATCTTGATGTTCCATGCAACACATGGGGATCTTGCTAGTTGTTGCAAAAAGCCCATGTGTGTGAGAGAGAGAGGGAGAGTGGAGGAGGACGGAGTGCATGTGTGACAAAGAAACAAGGAGTGTGTGTGAGATAGGTATCAGCTTAAAATGAGGCGATAGTGTGTGTGTGCATGATCGAGAGGGCGTGTCTCAAGAAGGGGAAAAAATCTACATAGATACAAGGAGCGGGAGAGAGACATGTATGCGATGGTGGAAGCACGAGTGTGCGGGTGTATAAACCTATCTAGAGGCTAGCTAGTCGATAAATGTTTGTGAGAGAAATACGAGTCGGGGTGCAAAAGCGAGAGTTTTGTGTGTGTGTGAGAGAGAGACGGTAGTCAGGAAGGGGAGTGGAAGCAGGAGTTGTGTGTGTGTCTGTGAGAGAGAGAGAGAGGAGACGGTAGTCGGGGTTGTCTGATCGGTAAACAAATGAATAATGTCAGTCTGGGATGGAGACGAAAAGGAGACCACAACAAATGTTGTGTCTGCAGGAGAGAGAGAGAGAGTAAATTTAGTGGTATGTGTCATATGTAGAGACATATAGGGTGTGTGAGAGAATCCCATAGAGAGAAAGGCAAAGTGAAAGACGAGTGGAGACTGTGTGTGTGGCGGTGAAAAAGAAAGCTTAGGTACCGAGTGATACCAGAGAACAGTAGAGATGTGAGAGATAATGAAAACTGTGTAATGTATAATGATAGGGAGAGTGTGACACTTCTCAAGGGAGACGTCAAGAGACCATGTTTGCGAGGATAGGAGAAACATGAAGTGAGCGTGCGGGTGAGCTGGAGAAAAGAGAGTGATAGCTACCTGAAGGAGCATGCATGGAAGAGAGATGGGCATGAAAGGAGTGAACAAAAAAGGGATTCAAATATTTGAATTCGAGATGATGATACATGTAATCCATACTCGAACCAAAATTGATCTATCAAACATGCATACCCATATGAATTCACGCACATCTATGTTATTTAATATGTAGATATTACTGATCCATACATTTTAGTAGAACATAATTTGGTTAATTTTTTCGAATTCAACCTTAAGATTTCGAGATCCTTGTATTTGTAAATCATATTATACATATAAAGGAGCATAATTCTTTGTTGTGCTTTTGAAAGTATATATAAAAAATGGTGTATATAGAATGTAATTCCAATTGAAAATGAATCCCGCCCGAAAAAAATAGAATACAAACGGGATTCGAATTGAGTTGGCACGGTAAACGTGCACTCCGCAAAATTTGAACGAAGCGGGGAAAGTCGCAGTAACCGCCTGAAACCAAAATCTGTGAGATGGAAATCACTACTGCCTATCCCTGCCATGCAAAGCCTATCTGCTGGATTTCTATAGGTTTTGATAGGGGTAGGTTTGTAATTTCACCCAAACATGACGTAACCGCCTCTCACCCGGATTCATACACGGTGGGCGCCAAAACACAGTGTGTCCTCGGCCGAAATTGACTCCCTCCCCGATTCATATTCATACATGGTGGGCGCCAAAAACAAACTCTCGTCGGCAAATATTCGGTGTATGCGAGATTACCGTCCTATCCCCAAACGACTAATGTTGCTGTGATGTAGTAGAAATTTGAAACGGGGGCTAAGTTTGTAAATTTCCTCGCATTTGAGACAAGCGCGCCCTAAATACATGGTTCCCCCTTCCTCTCTACCTCCCTTTTCCCCATTCGTACTCCGTGGGCGCCAAAACACCCTCTCCACCCCACCCTCCTCCGTCCGCCGCCGTCCGCCACCCCATCCACCGCCGTCCTCCTCCACCATGCCGGAGCTGATACCCCGACGCCGCCGTCCATTACAAGAGATCGACCTCTCTCATCCATGGCTTCGGACCGGGATCCTTGCATCCCGTCCTCTCGCCTCATCCCCGCCGTCGTCCACCTTGTCGGCACCGCTCCTACGACCATCTCATCCACCGCGCCCCACTGCCACCGTCTACCCTCCTAGATCTGCTTCCACGCCGCCGACAGCCATCACTACCGCAGCACCGTCAAATTCTCAGCAGATGCATACACGGCGCCGCACCAGAGGCGGTACTCTTTCGTATCTGCTCAACTTATTTATTGCAGCAAGAAAATAGATCGCCACTGCTTTACTCTGATTTCTTGTCTTTGCTGCGAAGTTGCCTTTGTCCGGTTAGCACCTTCAGATCCGCCATGGCATGCTCAACACTATACTCCCAATGCTTATGGTTTTCCCCTTTTATATTCCACACTAGTTAAATCAAAATTGGGTCAGTCGATTTTTCTGAGCTCGCCGGAGTTCGCCGGTGTGATCAAAGGGGCTCGGGTGGTTGTGGGGCCTCGCCGAACGAAGAAAACTCGACGCGGGTGGGGGCGGGGTGGGGGTGGGGGTGGCGGAGGAACACGGGCGGTGGGGGGCGGTGGTCCGGCCGGCGGCCCGTGCGGTGTTCTGTATGGGAAGAATCAAAGACAAGGAAGAAGAAGGGTTAGGAGACACAGGATCTTCATCCAACCGCCTGAAATGGTCGAGAGACAGCTGGGAGTTGCATTCTTAATGTGCTCTGGTTCATCATGTGTGGGCACTGCGCAACCAACATTTTATTATCCAAAATCTGCTTGCTCTTCTTTACCATGTTCCTCTTCTATTCTTCTTTAATATGTACTCTCTCCGTTCCTAAATACAAGTCTTTGTATAGATTCCACCATGGACTACATATGGAGCAAAATGAGTGAATCTACACTCTAAAATGTATCTGGATACATCTGTATGTGATCCATAGTGGAAATCTCTACCAAGACTTATATTTTGGAACGGATGGAGTATGATAGTAGTACAGTATGTTCCTTGTACTGAAGATGAGCAGGGACATTTGCAGCGTAGAGGTCTATACGGTCGGTTGTGATGGACACTTTGAGCCTCTTTGATTCGTAGGATCTTGTAAACATAGGAATAGGATTTGTAGTGGCCTGCCCACTTGAATCCTATAAGAATAGCAAGGAAATGCAGGGAGCTATGTCGCCTTTGAGAGTTACACTGATATTAACAGTACCGCACCTTCACTTGCAGAGAGCTAGTATACAAAGCCTTTCTAGCTGTACCGGCAATACTAGCACATATATTCCAGCAAGTTCCACTTTGCTGATTTTACTCTGATGCTTCTGGTTTTCCCTCTTATATCTATACTATGATCTGTGTAGCTGCTTTGTGTCGCACTAGCAGCAGTCCACTCTTGAAGCTAAACACTGCAATGACTTACAAAATTGGCACCAAGGAATTGAGTGCCATTCTGGATGCAATGAAACTCATACGCTCCCCACCTGTTGATTCTTGTTCAGAATATGATCCTAATGACTATTCTAACCTCGAGGAGTCAAAGGCAGATGGTCTGTCCTGTTCACCCATCAAGGTGCATGTTCTAATTTGGCAATGTTTTATTGATTGCGGGTATCTTGCATATGTTGTCTTACATTTCTTCTACTTTGTTGCACCACCATCTGCTTAGTTTACTCATCATATATGTCGAGATGCCATGCCCATCCATTATCAATACATATTCCATCTGTCATCATACCATGTTTTCCCACTCAAATGCTGTTCTTGTGCATCAGACATCAAAAAGGAAGAGGGTGATTGCCGAACCTAAAGACGCACTAGCAAAATCCTTGAAAAACGTGGTGGTGCCGGAGAAATCAGACAGCACCCCACTTATATTGGTTGTACAACCAGTGACACAAAACATAGGACCGACTCCAGCAGACTGTACCCATACTTCACTGGCCACACCACTAGCCCCACCACACAGGACCTGCACTCCAGCAAAAGGTATACCGATTTCATTTGCCATAGCACCGGCTGTACCACAGAAAAATCCCACTCCAGCAAAAAGTACAGCAAGTCCACCGGCCGAAGACCTATCCCAACTGCAGAGACGGCCAATTCCTGCAGATTGGAACCCCATTCCATTTATTCCTAGTTTAAAAGACAATGCTTTCAATGTTGTTAGGGACTACGTGCATATATTCCCATCATGGGAAGATTATTGTGAAGACAAACACCATTTTCACATCTTCCTTTCCAACTTACGTGTAAGTGCTATTATTCATGGTTATTATTTTCCTGTTTTCTGCTGATTGAACACATCAATGATTTACATTACATTGTTGTAACTAGGCGAGGATCAATCTGGATAGTCATGACGAGCAAAGCTTGCTTGTGCTTTTCAAGGAAGCATTGCAGCAGTATCGGTGTTACCTGAGGAAATCACACTTTGATGGCAAGTCTATAAACGAATTTCCGGTGAAGTCTCCTGTGCTAAATTTAGAAGACATTGAATGGAAAAACCTTGTTATGCACTGGTCTTGTTCCCAGGATGAGGTACTGTCTATGAAATCACATGACAATTTGAACTTCTATTCCACATGTGCCTAACGGACCTTTTTTGCAGGAAATCTGCTCGAAGAAGAATTCCAGTTTGACAAGAACAACAGGATATCGCAAATATGTTGCCTGCTGTTTTGCTCTTGTTAGTACCTGTTGTCCTATATCACTGTACTTGCATACATACCTGGTTCATTATGTGACAGCAGTATGCATGATAGCTTGCTTATCAATTGTTCGCTCCAAATTATCTGTTAGAATATATCCAATGCTAATGTTTTTTCAGCTCTGCATTGTTCTTGTAAGTACATGCCGTCCTTTATCAGTGTACTTATAATGACAGGTAGTTGTTCATGTACCATCACTCTGCATCTTATTTTCCTTTGCCCTCCATTTTCTACACATCAGATCTATATTTACTCTTACCATAAGGTTGGTACTGAAGAAGTTTAGTTGTGCATTGCTCTTGGTTGTACCTTTTTCCTGTATCGCTGCACTTACATTTATAGCTACTTGGTTATGTAGCATCACTCTTCATCTTATCTTAAATATTCTCCATTTTTTTGTATATTATCACATCTATATTTACTCTAAACAAAATGTAGAATAAAGGCAATGCTTTTGAAGAAGATTATGTGGTAAACTTCTTGAATTGCCCCCCCCCCCACCAGCATGGACAAGGCCTTTATAGAGCCTGTCTTCACCAATAATGTAAGTTTGTCCATCTCAAGCCTTCAAACTTTGTTGTATATATTTGGTTAGGCATGACTGCAACAACTGTTTATTTTTGGTGTTTGCATCAAATTTCTTGTTTAAAGTTTATTATGTAGTTCATAAAGTTTGTCCTTTCTCAATTTAAGTTTTCAGTTGTACAACCAAGTTCCTTTTTCATACCATGTAAATTAAACTGTACAGAGCAAGTGATCTTCTTTTGCACTGCATGTATGCTTACGTTCTTCATCCGTAATCCAGTGGTGTGGTGAACCTACCCACTAAAGCACAATGTCATATTCTACAATGTCTTAACTATGAACAATGTCATATCATTCTACTATTATTTAAAGTTGACAGCACACTAACCATTGATACTTATGAGTTCTTGATCTATAATCTAGTGGTGTCGTGAAGCTGCCAACTCCTTCACAATGTCATTTCCTGCCATGTCTTGACGTGAACAATACCATATTGTGTTAATGCAATTTTAAACTGTGTCACTTTATTTGTGAGTAAGAAATGTGATGAATTGTTAGCACTGATACTTTTATGTGCAAAACCTGTCATCTGTCTGCTTGTTTATCTTTCAGAGTGAGGAAGATATAAGTGTTGAACAAGCGCAGTCTCATCATCTTGCTCAGCTGCTTGTGCTGCAGCTCCCCAGCAGGGCTAACCTTTCTTGAACTCTATTGAAGTGATGTCGGTTTTGTATATTATTTTGTCGGCATGTTTATTTGCACTGGTGGCGATCTTTGATGCCCAGTGTATGTAATATGTTGTCTGCTTGTGCTTTACTATCATAGTGGTGAACTTTGATGCCCAGTGGATGTAATATGCCGTAATTTCTTTATTGTATAGTCTAGGTTTTTTCTTATTCACGATGCTGCAGTTATTTTACTGTATATATATATATATATCGTGTCTTCGTAGTAAACCGGCCAAACCATAAAATTACGGTACATAATCAGGCCGTCATGCAATCACGATGTAGGTTGGACCTGAAACGTGCCGAACAGCTCACGGGCCGGCAGCAGCCTGAAATGAACCCCGGCCCATGATTGTGCGAATCAAATCACGGGCTTTTAACAGGCCAAAATTGTCTCGGTCCTTGTTTGGCCCAATCAGATATCGGCTGCGAGCAGGCCGGATGCGAACCGGGTCGTAGTTAGGCCCAACTATATGACGGGCTTTTAACAGGCCGAAATTAATACAGGGCCGAAATGTTAAACGGGCCCTTAACAGGCCAAAACTAATATCGGGCCGAATTACTAAGTGGGCCTTTAGCAAGTGGGCCCAAAAGCGTAGTGTCCAGTTGACGGGCCGAATCTGATATGGGCCATAATTGATCCCAAAGCCTCTTAAAGGGCCGGACCTGATCTGGGCTGTAATTTGGCCCAGAACGTGGTAGGCTTTTAACGGGTCGGATCTCATATGGGCCACTATTAGGCCCAGAGCGTGGCAGGCTATTAATGGACCGAATCAAATATGGGCCGGCATTTGGCCCAAAACATGGCAGCCAGTTAATGGGCCGGCCTACTAGGGTCCTCCAAATCTTGTGGGCCTACAGCTGGGTCAGCCCATTAATGTCGGCGAAATCTCATGGGCCTTTAGCTGGGCCGGCCCATTATGATCCGCAAGAATATTGTGGGCCTTTACCTGGGCCAACCCATTATGGTCCGCAAAATCTTGTGGGCCTTCAGTTGGGCCGGCCCATTTAGACTTGATGGGCCGGTCCACGTGTCAACATATCATAGGCGCGTATTTCCTTCAGTATCCCACTGGCACTAGAGTCAATAATCTAGATTACACAGTAATGATTCTAACACCCATGGAGCCTTGGTGTTGATCATGTTCTCCTCGTGGAAGAGGCTTAGTCAACGGGTCTGCAACATTCAGATCTGTATGTATCTTGCAAATTTCTATGTCTCCCACCTGGACTAAATCTTGGATGGAATTGAAGCGTCTCTTGATGTGTTTGGTTCTCTTGTGAAATCTGGATTCCTTCGCCAAGGCAATTGCACCAGTATTGTCACAAAAGATTTTCATTGGACCCAATGCACTAGGTATGACACTAAGATCGGATATGAACTCCTTCATCCAGACTCCTTCATTTGCTGCTTCCGAAGCAGCTATGTACTCTGCTTCACATGTAGATCCCGCCACGACGCTTTGTTTAGAACTGCACCAACTGACACCTCCACCGTTCAGTGTAAATACGTATCCGGTTTGCGATTTAGAATCGTCCGGATCAGTGTCAAAGATTGCATCAACGTAACCGTTTACAATGAGCTCTTTGTCACCTCCATAAATGAGAAACATATCCGTAGTCCTTTTCAGGTATTTCAGGATGTTCTTGACCGCTGTCCAGTGATCCACTCCTGGATTACTTTGGTACCTCCCTGCTAGACTTATAGCAAGGCACACATCAGGTCTGGTACACAGCATTGCATACATGATAGAGCCTATGGCTGAAGCATAGGGAACATCCTTCATTTTCTCTCTATCTTCTGCAGTGGTCAGGCATTGAGTCTTACTCAACTTCACACCTTGTAACACAGGCAAGAACCCTTTCTTTGCTTGATGCATTTTGAACTTCTTCAAAACTTTGTCAAGGTATGTGCTTTGTGAAAGTCCAATTGATGCCCAATATATAAGCAGCTTCACCGAGGTCTTTCATTGAAAAACTCTTATTCAAGTATCCCTTTATGCTATCCAGAAATTCTATATCATTTCCAATCAACAATATGTCATCAACATATAATATTAGAAATGCTACAGAGCTCCCACTCACTTTCTTGTAAATACAGGCTTCTCCAAAAGTCTGTACAAAACCAAATGCTTTGATCACACTATCAAAGCGTTTATTCCAACTCCGAGAGGCTTGCACCAGTCCATAAATGGATCACTGGAGCTTGCACACTTTGTTAGCTCCTTTTGGATCGACAAAACCTTCCGGTTGCATCATATACAACACCTCTTCCAGAAATCCATTCAGGAATGCAATTTTGACATCCATTTGCCAAATTTCATAATCATAAAATGCGGCAATTGCTAACATGATTCAGACAGACTTAATGATAACCCACAAGTATAGGGGATCGCAATAGTTTTCGATAAGTAAGAGTGTTGAACCCAACGAGGAGATAAAGGTAGAAAAAATATTCCATCAAGTTCTATCGACCACCGATACAACTCTACGCATGCTTGACGTTCGCTTTACCTAGAATGAGTATGAAACTAGAAGTACTTTGTAGGTGTTGTTGGATAGGTTTGCAAGATAATAAAGAGTATGTAAATAAAAAGTAGGGGCTGTTTAGATAAGGAAACATTAAAGTAAATATAGCGAGTGTGGAAAAGTGGTGGTAGGAGTTGCGAAATTGCCCCTAAGCAATTGACTACTTTACTAGACCGATAGCAAGTATTATGTGGGAGAGGCCACTGCTAGCATGTCATCCCTGACTTGGAATTCTATGCACTTATGATTGGAACTATTAGCAAGCATCCGCAACTACTAATGTTCATTAAGGTAAAACCCAACCATAGCATTAAGATATATTGGTCCCCCTTCAATCCCGGATGCATCAATTTCTATGCTAGGTTGAAGCTTCTATCACTCTTGCCCTCCAATACATAGTCCTATCAACATACAACTAACCCTAGGGTGTGATCCACGCGCGCAATCATATGATGGGCACCAAAGGACAACAACATAACCACAAGCAAATTAAATCAATCATAGCAATTCATCAACCACCGATAGGACAACGAAAATCTACTCAGACATCATAGGATGGCAACACATCATTGGATAATAATATGAAGCATAAAGCACCATGTTCAAGTAGAGGGTACAGCGGGTTGCGGGAGAGTGGACCGCTGTAGATAGAGGGGGGAAGGTGATGGAGATTTTGGTGAAGATGGCGGAGGTGTTGGTGTAGATCGCGGTGATGATGATGGCCCCCGGTGGCACTCCGGTGCCACCGAAAGCGAGGGGGAGAGAGCCCCCCTCCTTCTTCTTCTTCCTTGAACTCCTCCCTAGATGGGAGAAGGGTTTCCCCTCTGGTCCATGGCCTCCATGGCACGGGAGGGGCGAGAGCCCCTCCGAGATTGGATCTGTCTCTCTGTCTCTCTCTGTTTCTGTGTTCCCAGATTCTTCCCTTTCACCATTTATTATATTCCCAGAGATCCGTAACTCCGATTGGGCTGAAATTTTAACACGATCTCTATCCAGATATTAGCTTTCTTGCAGCGAAAGAAGGGCATTAACCGCCTTACGGGTGGCCCACGAGGGTCAGGGGCGCACCCAGGGGGGCAGGCGCGCCCCCTGCCTCGTGGCCACCTCGGGCACTGTCTCGCGTGGATTTTTCTTCCCAAAAATCATATATATTCCAAAAAAAATCTTCGTCAATTTTTACCCCGTTTGGACTCCGTTTGATATGGATATTCTGCGAAACAAAAAACATGCAACAAACAGGAACTGGAACTGGGCACTGGATCAATATGTTAGTCCCAAAAATAGTATAAAAAGTTGCCAAAAGTATATGAAAGTTGTAGAATATTGGCATGAAACAATCAAAAATTATAGATACGACGGAGACGTATCAGCATCCCCAAGCTTAATTCCTACTCGTCCTCGAGTAGGTAAATGATAAAAAGATAATTTTTGATGTGGAATGCTACCTAGCATAATCTTGATCATATGTCTAATCATGGCATGAATATTAAGACACGAGTGATTCAAAGCAATAGTCTATCATTTGACATAAAAACAATAATACTTCAATAACATGGCCAAAGAAAGTTATCCCTACAAAATCATATAGTCTGGCTATGCTCCATCTTCACCACACAAAATATTCACATCATGCACAACCCCGATGACAAGCCAAGCAATTGTTTCATACTTTTTATGTTCTCAAACCTTTTCAACTTTCACGCAATACATGAGCGTGAGCCATGGACATAACACTATAGGTGGAATAGAATATGATGATGGAGAAGACAAAAAGGAGAAGATAGTCTCACATCAACTAGGCGTATCAACGGGCTATGGAGATGCCCGTCAATAGATATCAATGTGAGTTAGTAGGGATTGCCATGCAACGGATGCACTAGAGCTATAAGTATATGAAAGCTCAAACTGAAACTAAGTGGGTGTGCATCCAACTTGCTTGCTCATGACGACCTCAAGCATTTGAGGAAGCCCATCATCGGAATATACAAGCCAAGTTCTATAATGAAAATTCCCACTAGTATATGAAAATTATAACTCAAGAGACTCTCTATATGAAGAACATGGTGCTACTTTGAAGCACAAGTGTGGAAAAAGGATAGTAGCACTGCCCCTTCTCTCTTTTTCTCTCATTTTTTTGTTTTTTTGTTTTTTTGGTGGGCTTCTTTGGCCTCTTTTTTTATTTGGGCTTCTTTGGCCTCTTTTTTTTGTAAAGTCCGGAGTCTCATCCCGACTTTTGGGGGAATCATAGTCTCCATCATCCTTTCCTCACTGGGGCAATGCTCTAATAATGATGATCATCACACTTTTATTTACTTACAACTCAATGTCTAGAACAAAGTATGACTCTATATGGATGCCTCCGGCGGTGTACCGGGATGTGCAATGATCTAGCGTAGCAATGACATCAAAAAACGTACAAGCCATGAAAACATCATGCTAGCTATCTTACGATCATGCAAAGCAATATGACAATGAATGCTCAAGTCATGTATATGATGATGAAAGTTGCATGGCAATATATCTCGGAATGGCTATAGAAATGCCATGATAGGTAGGTATGGTGGCTGTTTTGAGGAAGGTATATGGTGGGTTTATGGTACCGGCGAAAGTTGTGTGGGACTAGAGAGGCTAGCAATGGTGGAAGGGTGAGAGTGCGTATAATCCATGGACTCAACATTAGTCATAAAGAACTCACATACTTATTGCAAAAATCTATTAGTCATCGAAACAAAGTACTACGCGCATGCTCCTAGGGGGATAGATTGGTAGGAAAAGACCATCGCTCGTCCCTGACCGCCACTCAAAGGAAGGAAATCAATAAATACCTCATGCTCCAACTTCGTTACATAACGGTTCACCATACGTGCTTGCTACGGGAATCGCAAACCTCAACACAAGTATTTCTACAATCCACAACTACCCACTAGCATGACTCTAATATCACCATCTTTATATCGCAAAACTATTGCAAGGAATCAAACACATCATATTCAGTGATCTCTCTAAATAGATATAAGTGATGCAAGAGAGTTCAATTCTTTCTACAAAAGATATGCCCACGCTCTAACAAATATAAGTGAAGCAAAAGAGCATTCTACAAATGGCGGTTGTCTATGTAAAGAGAAACAGGCAATCCAAACTTCAAATGATATAAGTGAAGCACATGAAGCATTCTATAAACCCATACTCAAAAGATATAAGTGAAGTGCAAAGAGCATTCTATAAATCAACCAAGGACTATCTCATACCATCATGGTTCATAAAAGAAAAATGAAAACTAAATGCAAAAGACGCTCAAAGATTGCACATATCGCATGAACGAAACAAATCCGAAAACATACCGATACTTGTTGAAGAAAGACGGGATGCCTTTCGGGGCATCCCCAAGCTTAGACGCTTGAGTCTCCTTGAATATTTACTTGGGGTGCCTCGGGAATCCCCAAGCTTGAGCTCTTGCCTCTCTTCCTTCTTCTCACATCAAGACCTTCTCGATCATCGAACACTTAATCCACACAAAACTTCAACAGAAAACTCGGTAAGATCCGTTAGTATAATGAAGCAAATCACTACTCTAAGTAGTGTTGAAAACCAATTCATATTTTTTTACATTGTGTCTACTGTAATATAACATTTTCATGGCTAAATCCACTGATATGAATCGATAGTTTCATCAAAACAAGCATCGGCATGTCATAAAAGAACAATTCATGCACACATAGTAAAGGCTAATGCATAGTATAGACAGTTTCTTGCAATTTTATCATATTGGAAATATAGAGAGGTGGAGATATAGTTCCTCTCTCATAATAATTGCAAGTAGGAGAAGCAAGCACATGCATATTATATTCATCAAAATCATCATGCGCAATGGTAAAAGGCAACCCATCAATATATTCCTTAATAAGAGCAAACTTCTCCGATATAGTGTAGTTTGGAGAATTCAAAAAGATAATAGGACTATCATGTGTGGGTGAAATAGCAACAATTTCATGTTTAACATAAGGAACTATAGCAAGTTCATCTTCATAAGCATAATTCATATTGGCAGCTTGTCCACAAGCATAGCAAGCATCATCAAAAAGGGATATTTCAAAAGAATCAACGGGATCATAACAATCATCGTAGCAATCATCCTCCGGTAAGCACGAAGGGAAATTAAACAATGTATGAGTTGAAGAGTTACTCTCATTAGAAGGTGGGCACGGGTAGCTAATCCGCTCTTCCTCCTTTTGTTCTTTGCTCTCCTCCTCATCTTTTTCATCCAATGAGCTCACAGTTTCATCAATTTCTTCTTCCATAGACTCCTGCAAAATATTAGTCTCTTCTTGGACAGCGGAGACTTTCTCAATAAGCGCATTAATATAGGAATTATATTCATAATTATCATAGCAATATTTTAAGATAGCTAAATTTTTAGGCCTATAAACATCATCATCATAAGCTTCATGCTTTTCAAACAAAGATTCAATTTCATAAGCACCCTTAAAAGCAACAAATTCTTCTATTTGTTCCACATCATAGTAATCATATATACCATTAGCATAAGAAGCTAATTTTTCATTATCATCAAATTCACATGAAAAGGGAAGGTGTGGAGCCTTCACCTTAGAGCAACAAGTATAATCATATCTCAAGCATAGTTGCCTAGCATATCAATTCAATATATGAATTTGATCCCATAATAGTTTCCCTTTTTGTGTCAAGCGGTAATCCCTAAAGTATTCACATTGATCCAACGTTACTCCCATTACATAATTGAATGGGGTTTTCTCAGGATTATTAAAGTAGTACATAATATTTTTCACATAACCAGCATCGAGGGTTTTAGGAGGTTCCCCATCTCCATGAGTAGCAAGTACACCTAATTTTTTTGGTATTTCGTGTTCCATATCCATAACTAAAGATAGAGAACAACCAAGAATAGCAAATAAAAATTACTTAGTGATAAAGCAAACAAGCACACACGAGAATATTCACCCCACGCTATTGCTCCCCGGCAACGGCGCCAGAAAAAGGTCTTGATAACTCACAAGTATAGGGGATCACAATAGTTTTTGATAAGAGTGTCGAACCCAACGAGGAGCTAAAGGTAGAACAAATATTCCCTCAAGTTCTATCGACCACCAATACAACTCTACGCACGCTTGACGTTCGCTTTACCTAGAACAAGTATGAAACTAGAAGTACTTTGTAGGTGTTGTTAGATAGGTTTGCAAGATAATAAAGAGTACGTAAATAAAAAGTAGGGGCTGTGTAACGCCCTCGATGCGGCTATATCTCCTACGTGTCGAAGCACGACTTAGAGTCATAACCGCATTGAAAGCAATGTCGCAAGTGAGGTAATCTTCACAACAAACCATGTAAATAAATAAGGGGAAAAGTACATAGTTGGCTTACACTCGCCACGTCACACAAATACATAATTAAGTCATTACATTCATCCAATACACTCAGGGTCCGACTACGGAACCAAAATAAAGATCAACCCCCAAATGCGACAAAGTCCCCGATCGCCCCAACTGGGCACCACTACTGATCATCTGGGAAAGACACATAGTAACGACGAGAGTCTTCATCGAACTCCCACTTGAGCTCGGTCATATCATCTGGAGCGGTATCATTGGTCCCTGCATCTGGTTTGGAAGGAATCTGTGAGTCACGGGGACTCAGCAATCTCGCACCCTCGCGATCAAGACTATTTAAGCTTATAGGAAAGGTAAAGGTTTGATGGTGGAGCTGCAGCAAGCGACTAGCATATATGGTGGCTAACATATTCGCAAAAGAGAGCGAGAAGAGAAGGCAAAAGCACGGTCGAACAACTATGATCAAGAAGTGATCCTAGAACAACCTACGTCAAGCATTACTCCAACACCGTGTTCGCTTCCCGGACTCCGCCGAGAAGAGACCATCATGGTTACACACGCGGTTGGTGCATTTTAATTAAGTTAAGTTTCAAGTTATCTACAACCGGACATTAACAAATTCTCATCTTCCCATAACCGCGGGCACGGCTTTCGGAAGTTCAAATCCCTGCAGGGGAGTCCCAACTTAGCCCATCACAAGCTCTCATGGTCAATGAAGGATATTCCTTCTCCCAAGACAATCCGATCAGACTCGGCATCCCGGTTACAAGACATCCTCGACAATGGTAAAACAAGTCCAGCAACACCGCCTGAATGTGCCAACAAATCCCGATAGGAGCTACACATATCTCGTTCTCAGGGCACACTCAGATAGGTCAAGCTACGAGTAAAACCAACCCTCGAGTTTCCCCGAGGTGGCCCCGCAGGCTGCCCAGTTCGGACCAACACTCAGAGGAGCACTGGCCCAGGGGGGGTTTAAATAAAGATGACCCTTGGGCTCCGGAAACCCAAGGGAAAAATAGGCTAGGTGGCAAATGGTAAAATCAAGGTTGGGCATTGCTGGAGGAGTTTTATTCAAGGTGAACTGTCAAGGGGTTCCCATTATAACCCAACCGTGTAAAGAACGCAAAATCCAGGAACATAACACGGATATGACGGAAACTAGGGCGACAAGAGTGGAATAAAATGCCAGGCATAAGGTCGAGCCTTCCACCCTTTACCAAGTATATAGGTGCATTAAGATAAACAAGATAATATTATGATATCCCAACAATAAACATGTTCCAACAAGGAACGATCTCCATCCTTCACCTGCAACTAGCAACGCTATGACAGGGGCTGAGCAAAGCGGTAACATAGCCAAACAATGGTTTGCCAGGACATGGTGGGTTAGAGGTTTGACATGGCAATATGGGATGCATGATAAGAAAGTGGTAGGTATCGTAGCATAGGCATAGCAAAAGAGCGAGAATCTAGCAAGCAAACATAGAAGTGATTTTGAGGGTATGGTCATCTTGCCTGCAAAGTTCTCAGAGTTGCCTTGATCCTCGTAGGCGTACTCAATGGGCTCCTCGTTCACGTACTCATCTCCCGGCTCTACCCAAGCAAGAACAACAAGCAAAAAGGAACGCAATCAACCACGTGCAATGCTCAAGCAACATGATGCAAATATGGTATGATATGCGGGATGCGATATGTGATGCATATGCATGATTTTGAAAGGAATGATTGAACCTCGCCTCAACTTGGAAATCCAAGAGTGTCACTGGAAAGGTGAGTTGATTTCGGTCGAAATCGATATAAAGATCACCGGAATTGGATGCACGGTTTGGAAATGGCAAGCAAAACAAATATGGCATCGGTCTGCGATTAACAGCAAGTAGCCTCCTAAATGCATCAAGATAAATACTCTACTGCACTCAAACATGGCAACACAATACATGGCAGGGATCCAATCATGATGCTTGACAAAAGATGAACACTGAGCTACGGCTAGATCACTCATTAACAGGTTCAAACAAGCATGGCAAAAGAGCAAAAGATAACAGGTTTCAGACTTAGTGAAATTAACAGCATGTCAGGAATTTAACATCAGGAAGCAATGTTGAGAGCATGATAACTACATGCTACAGGAACATATCATGGCAAAACAAGGTATGGCATGAAGCTACTCTAAGCATATAACAAAAGTCCCTTAGTGACCATGAGCCAAAAGGGATCAGAAAATACAATTGCAAGCATGTGAACATAGCAAAAACATAAACAGATTCAGACTTAATGAAAAACTGGAGCATGCAAAATAGTTAACGAGTAGGCATGTTTATGAGCTCGATGCACTCACTACGAGGCATTGCATGATAATCTAAGCATAGACCCAGCAATAAGACATGGCATAGAAGCTAGGCATGGCAAGAACAACAACATAGCATGCACGGATCAACAACAACAAGCTTGGAAAAATTGCAAAACATGTTAACAATCTGCCAGGAACATTTTATAGCAAAAGTAGAGCTCAATTGACTCAAGCTAGGTTGCTCCATAATTTCAAACAAAGACATGGATGGATAGAGCACCACAATATCTACAAAACATCCTTACTGATCATCCTCAAAAGAGGCACGTATCACTAGGAAACGACATGAACATATGGCATAAAAATAATGACAGGGCAACGACTTAGTGAAATTCGAAGTCCCTGAAATCAGCATCATTGAGTAAGCTACTTTGCATGCTTGTGCTAGTCACCACAGAGATCACAAAAATACATGGCATACACCCCTGTAAAGATGGCATGCCATTCTACAAAACACATGTAGAGCTCAGGATCATAGCATGCACACATTAACCATGGCAAAAATAACAAAAGGCCATTTGCTGAAACAGATCTGAAATAATCATCACATAGCCCTCTTCCAACAGCATTTCGGGCATCAAGATGAGCTCAAATGAAAATGATGCAATGAAATGAAATGATGTACTCATCGAGACGAACATGTATGCAAATGCAATGCACATGATAACATGATATGAGATGCATGACAAAGACAAAACACACGGAGAAAAAAACCCGACAACGAGGAAATAGAATAACTTAGTGTCGAAAAACGACAAGAGTTGGAATACAAATAAGGTAAATTACATCCGGGGTGTTACAACACTCCACCACTATGAAAGGATCTCGTCCCGAGATCTAGGACTGGAAAAACTCCGGGTAGTCAGAACGGAGGTGATCCTCGCATTCCCAGGTGGCTTCACGGTCGGGATGATGTGACCACTTGACTTTCAGGAATTTGATAGACTTGTTGCGAGTCTTGCGCTCAGTTTCTTCAAGAATAGCAACTGGGTGCTCATGATAAGACATGTCTTCTTGGAGATCAATGTCTTCGAAGTTGACGGTGCGGTCAGGGGTCTTGAAGCACTTGCGGAGCTGAGAGACATGAAACATGTCATGCACGTTTGCAAAGTTGGAGGGAAGATCAAGTTGATAGGCGAGATCGCCTCTCTTGCTGACGATCTTGAAAGGACCCACGTATCTAGGGGCAAGCTTCCCTTTGATACCGAAGCAACGAGTACCTTTCATTGGAGAGACGTGGAGGTAGACACGGTCTCCGATATCGAAAGCCAAGTCTCGATGCTTACTATCATAGTAGCTCTTCTAGCGTGATTGCGCGGCTTTGAGATTATCATGAATGACTTTGCACATCTCTTCTGCCTCTGTGATCAAGTCATTGCCAAGAAGTTGGCGTTCACCAGTCTCTGACCAGTTAAGAGGAGTATGGCACTTCCTGCCATAGAGGATTTCAAATGGGGCCTTGCCCGAACTCACTTCAAAGATGTTGTTGTAGGAGAACTCGGCATATGGAAGACAATCTTCCCACTTCATACCAAAAGAAATGACGCAAGCCCTGAGCATATCTTCAAGAATTGGATTTACTCGCTCAACTTGGCCACTAGTTTGAGGATGAAAAGTTGTGCTGAAACGGATGTTGGTGCCCATGGCCTTCTGAAAAGAATCCCAAAACTTGAAGGTGAAGATGCTGCCACGATCTGGAGAAATCAATTGCGGAATGCCGTGGAGAGAGACAATCCGGGAGAGTAGCAATTCATCAACCACCGGTAGGACAACGAAAATCGACTCAGACATCATTGGATGGCAACACATCATTGGATAATAATATGAAGCATAAAGCACCATGTTCAAGTAGAGGGTACAGCAGGTTGCGGGAGAGTGGACCACTATAGATAGAGGGGGGAAGGTGATGGATATGTTGGTGAAGATGGCGGAGGTGTTGGTGTAGATCGCGGTGATGATGATGGCCCCCGGTGGCACTCCGGTGGCACCGGAAGCGAGGGGGAGAGAGCCCCCCTCCTTCTTCTTCTTCTTCCTTGACCTCCTCCCTAGATGGGAGAAGAGTTTCCCCTCTGGTCCATGGCCTCCAAGGCACGGGAGGGGCGAAATCCCCTCCGAGATTGGATCCGTCTCTCTCTGTTTCTGTGTTCCCAGATTCTTCCCTTTCACCGTTTCTTATATTCCCGGAGATCCGTAACTCCGATTGGGCTGAAATTTGAACACGATCTCTACCCGGATATTAGCTTTCTTGAGGCGAAAGAAGGGCATCAACCACCTTACGGGTGGCCCACGAGGGTCAGGGGCGCGCCCAGGGGGGCAGGCGCGCCCCCCTGCCTCGTGGCCACCTCGGGCACCGTCTCGCGTGGATTTTTCTTCCCAAAAATCATATATACTCCAAAAAAATCTCTATCAATTTTTATCCCGTTTGGACTCCGTTTGATATGGATATTCTGCGAAACAAAAAACATGCAACAAACAGGAACTGGCACTGGGCACTGGATCAATATGTTAGTCCCAAAAATAGTATAAAAAGTTGCCAAAAGTATACGTAAGCTGTATAATATTGGCATGGAACAATCAAAAATTATAGATACGACGGAGACGTATCACTTAAGCATCGCTACGGGTGAGAAGGTCTCATCGTAGTCAATCCCTTGAACTTGTCGAAAAACTTTTGCAACAAGTCGAGCTTTATAGACAGTAACATTACCATCAGCGTCAGTCTTCTTCTTGAAGATCCATTTATTCTCAATTGCTTGCCAATCACTGGGCAAGTCAACCAAAGTCCACACTTTGTTCTCATACATGGATCCCATCTCAGATTTCATGGCCTCAAGCCATTTTGCAGAATCTGGGCTCACCATCGCTTCTTCATAATTCATAGGTTCATCATGGTCTAGTAACATAACTTCCAGAACAGGATTACCGTACCACTCTGGTGCGGATCTTACTTTGGTTGACCTACGAGGTTCAGTAACAACTTGATCTGAAGTTTCATGATCATCATCATTAACTTCCTCACTAATTGGTGTAGGTGTCGCAAAAACTGGTTTCTGCGATGAACTACTTTCCAATAAGGGAGCAGGTACAGTTACCTCATCAAGTTCTACTTTCCTCCCACTCACTTCTTTCGAGAGAAACTCCTTCTCTAGAAAAACTCTGAATTTAGCAACAAAAGTCTTGCCTTCGGATCTGTGATAGTAGGTGTACCCAACAGTCTCCTTTGGGTATCCTGTGAAGACACATTTCTCCAATTTGGGTTCGAGCTTATCAGGTTGAAGCATTTTCACATAAGCATCTGATACGTCTCCAACGTATCTATAATTTTTGATTGCTCCATGCTATATTATCTACTATTTTAGACATTATTGGGCTTTATTATCCACTTTTATATTAATTTTGGGACTAACCTATTAACCAGAGGCCCAGCCCAAAATTGTTGTTTTTTGCCTGTTTTAGGGTTTCGAAGAAAAGGAATATCAAGCGGATTCCAAATGGAATGAAACCTTCGGAAACATGATTTTCTCATCAGATAAGATCCAGGAGACTTGGACCCTCCGTCAAGAAAGCCATGAGGTGGTCACGAGGGTAGGGGCGCGCCCCCAGCCTCGTGGGCCCCTCGAAGCTCCACCGACGTACTTCTTCCTCCTATATATATCCACGTACCCCCAAACGATCGGGGACAGAGCCAAAAACCTAATTCCACTGCCGCAACTTTCTATATCCACGAGATCCCATCTTGGGGCCTGTTCCGGAGCTCCGCCGGAGGGGGCATCGATCATGGAGGGCTTCTACATCATCATCCAAGCCCCTCCGATGAAGTGTGAGTAGTTTACTTCAGACGTACGGGTCCATAGCTAGTAGCTAGATGGCTTCTTCTCTCTTTTTGGATCTCAATACAATGTTCTCCCCCTCTCTTGTGGAGATCTATTCGATGTAATCTTCTTTTTGCAGTCTGTTTGTTGAGACCGATGAATTGTGGGTTTATGATCAAGTCTATCTATGAATAATATTTGAATCTTCTCTGAATTCTTTTATGTATGATTGGTTATCTTTGCAAGTCTCTTCAAATTATCAGTTTGGTTTGGTCTACTAGATTGGTTGTTCTTGCCATGAGAGAAGTGCTTAGCTTTGGGTTCAATCTTGCGGTGTCCTTTCCAAGTGACAGAAGGGACAGCAAGGCACGCACTGTATTGTTGCCATCGAGGATAACAAGATGGTTTTTTTTATCATATTGCATGAAGCTATCCCTCTACATCATGTCATCTTGCTTCAGGCGTTACTCAATTTTTAACTTAATACTCTAGATGCATGCTGGATAACGGTCGATGAGTGGAGTAATAGTAGTAGATGCAGAATCGTTTCGGTCTACTTGTCTCGGATGTGATGCCTATATACATGATCATACCTAGATATTCTCATAACTATGCTCAATTCTGTCAATTGCTCAACAGTAATTTGTTCACCCACCGTAGAATACTTATGCTCTTGAGAGAAGCCACTAGTGAAACCTATGGAACTCGAGTCTCTTTCTCATCATATCAATCTCCATTACTTTATTATTGCTTTGCTTTTACTTTATTTACTTTGCATCTCTATACCAAAAATACCAAAAATATTATTTATCATATCTATCAGATCTCACTTTCGTAAGTGACCATGAAGGGATTGACAACCCCTAAGCGTGTTGGTTGCGTTGAGCTATTGTATTTGTGTAGGTACGAGGGACTCGAGCGTAGCCTCCTACTGGATTGATACCTTGGTTCTCAAAAACTTAGGGAAATACTTATGCTACTTTGATGCATCATCCCTTCCTCTTCGGGGAAATCCAGTGCATTGCTCAAGAGGAAGCAAGAAGAATTTCTGGCGCCGTTGCCGGGGAGTCTGCACAAAAGTCAACATACCAAGTACCCATCAAAATCCCTATCTCCCGCATTACATTATTTGCCATTTGCCTCTCGTTTTCCTCTCCCCCCCAATTCACCCTTGTCGTTTTATTCGCCCTCTCTCTCTCTATCCTCCCTCTCTTTCTCCGTTTTCCTTTTCGCCTGTTTGCTTTTTTTGTTTGCTCGTGTGTTAGTTTGCTTGTTTGTCGCGATGGCTCAAGATAATACTAAATTGTGTGACTTCAGCAATACCAATAATAATGATTTCCTTAGCACTCCGATTGCTCCTCTTACTGATGCTGAATCTTGTGAAATTAATATTGCTTTGTTGAATCTTGTCATGAAAGATCCGTTCTCCGGCCTTCCTAGTGAAGATGCTGAAGGAAATATGCCCTAGAGGCAATAATAAAGTTATTATTTATTTCCTTATATCATGATAAATGTTTATTATTCATGCTGGAATTGTATTAACTGGAAACATAATACATGTGTGAATACATAGACAAATAGTATGTCACTAGTATGTCTCTACTTGACTAGCTCGTTGAATCAAAGATGGTTAAGTTTCCTAGCCATAGACATGAGTTGTCATTTGATTAACGGGATCACATCATTAGGAGAATGATGTGATTGACTTGACCCATTCTGTTAGCTTAGCACTTGATCGTTTAGTTTGTTGCTATTGCTTTCTTCATAACTTATACATGTTCCTATGACTATGAGATTATGCAACTCCCATTTACCGGAGGAACACTTTGTGTGCTACCAAACGTCACAACGTAACTGGGTGATTATAAAGGTGCTCTACAGGTGTCTCCAAAGGTACTTGTTGGGTTGTCATATTTCGAGATTAGGATTTGTCACTCCGATTGTCGGAGAGGTATCTCTAGGCCCTCTCAGTAATACACATCACTCAAGCCTTGCAAGGATTGCAACTAATAAGTTAGTTGCAGGATGATGTATTACAGAACGAGTAAAGAGACTTGCCGGTAACGAGATTGAACTAGGTATTGATATACCCACGATCGAATCTCGGGCAAGTAACATACCGATGACAAAGGGAACAACGTATGTAGTTATGCGGTCTGACCAATAAAGATCTTCGTAGAATATGTGGGAGCCAATATGAGCATCTAGGTTCCGCTATTGGTTATTGACCGGAGACGTGTCTCGGTCATGTCTACATAGTTCTCGAACCCGTAGGGTCCGCACGCTTAAAGTTCGATGATGGTTATATTATGAGTTTATGTGTTTTGATGTACCAAAGGAGTTCGGAGTCCCGGATGAGATCGGGGACATGACGAGGAGTCTCAAAAAGGTCGAGACGTAAAGATCGATATATTGGACGACTATATTCGGACATCGGAAAGGTTCCGAGTGATTCGGGTATTTTCGGGAGTACCGGGGAGTTACGGAAATTCGTATTGGGCCTTAATGGGCCATACGGGAAAGGAGAGAAAGGCCTCAAAGGGTGGCCGCACCCCTCCCCATGGGCTGGTCCGAATTGGACTAGGGAGGGGGGGCCTTCCTTCGTTCTCCTTTTCCCTTCCCTTTCCTTCTCTCCTACTCCTACTACTTGGAAGGGATCCTAGTTCTACTAGGAAAGGGGGAATCCTACTCCCGGTGGGAGTAGGACTCCCCTAGGGTGCGCCATAGAGAGGGCCGGCCCCTCCCCTCCTCCACTCCTTTATATACGTGGCCAGGGGCACCCCATAGACACAACAATTGATCTCTTGATCTCTTAGCCATGTGCGGTGCCCCCCTCCACCATAATCCACCTCGATTATATCGTAGCGGTGCTTAGGCGAAGCCCTGTGTCGGTAGAACATCATCATCGTCACCACGCCGTCGTGCTGACGAAACTCTCCCTCAACACTCGACTGGATCGGAGTTCGACGGACGTCATCGAGTTGAACGTGTGCAGAACTCGGAGGTGCCGTGCGTTCGGTACTTGATCGGTCTGATCGTGAAGATGTACGACTACATCAACCGCGTTGTGCTAACGCTTCCGCTTTCGGTCTACGAGGGTACGTGGACAACACTCTCCCCTCTCGTTGCTATGCATCACCATGATCTTGCATGTGCGTAGGAATTTTTTTTGAAATTACTACGTTCCCCAACAGATGTCGCTACCATCTTAATAGTTTCGTTGATTTGTGTGACATGCAAAAGAAGAAAGATTTCGATAATGATATTGTTAAATTGAAGCTATTTCCTTTTTCTCTTAGAGATCGTGCTAAAGCTTGGTTTTTGTCTTTGCCTAAAAATAGTATTGATTCATGGAACAAGTGCAAAGATGTTTTTATCTCTAAATATTTTCCTCCCGCTAAGATCATCTCTCTTAGGAACGATATTATGAATTTTAAACAACTTGGTCATGAACATGTTGCACAAGATTGGGAGAGAATGAAATTAATGATACGTAATTGCCCTACTCATGGTTTAAATTTGTGGATGGTTGTTCAGAATTTTTATGCCGGATTGAATTTTGCTTCTAGAAATCTTTTAGATTCGGCCGCAGGAGGCACTTTTATGGAAATCACTTTAGGAGAAGCTACTAAACTCCTAGATAATATTATGGTTAATTATTCTCAATGGCATACTGAAAGATCTACTAAAAAGGTGCATGCGATAGAAGAAATTAATGTTTTGAGTGGAAAGATGGATAAACTTATGAAATTATTTGCTAATAAGAGTGTTGCTTCTGATCCTAATGATGTGCCCTTGTCTACTTTGATTGAGAATAATAATGAATCTATGGATGTGAATTTTGTTCGTAGGAACAATTTTGGTAACAACGCGTATAGAGGAAATTTCAATCCTAGGCCTTATCCTAGTAATCCCTCTAATAATTATGGTAATTCCTACAACAATTCTTATGGAAATTATAATAAGATGCCCTCTGATTTTTAATCTAATATTAAAGAATTTATTTCTTCGCAAAAGAATTTTAATGCTATGATTGAAGAAAAATTGCTTAAGATTGATGATTTGGCTAGGAACGTTGATAGAATTGCTCTTGATGTTGATTCTTTGAAACTTAGATCTATTCCACCTAAGCATGATATCAATGAGTCTCTCAAAGCCATGAGAATTTCCATTGACGAGTGCAAAGTAAGAACCGCTAGGATGCGTGCTAAGAAAGATGCCTTTATAAAAGCGTGTTCTTCTAGTTCCTATGAAAATAATGATGAAGATCTAAAAGTTATTGATGTGTCCCCTATTAAATCTTTGTTTTGCAATATGAATCTTGATAATTATGGGACTGAATATGATCCACCTTTACCTAGAAGGCGTTCTAAGAATTCAGAATTTGTTGATCTTGATGCTAAATTTGATAAAAGTGGGATTGAAGAAATTAAAACCCTAGATGTTGCTAAACCCACTATTATGGATTTCAAGGAATTTAACTATGAAAATTGCTCTTTGATTGATTGTATTTCCTTGTTGCAATCCGTGCTAAAATCTCCTCATGCTTATAGTCAAAATAAAGCGTTTACTAAACATATCGTTGATGCCTTGATGCAATCTTATGAAGAAAAACTTGAATTGGAAGTTTCTATCCATAGAAAACTTTATGATGAATGGGAAACAACTATTAATATTATAATTAAAAATTATGAGTTTTATGCTTTGTGTGATTTGGGTGCTAGTGTCTCTACTATTCCCAAAACTTTGTGTGATTTACTAGATTTCCGTGATTTTGATGATTGCTCTCTAAACTTGCATCTTGCGGATTCCACTATTAAGAAACCTATGGGAAGAATAAATGATGTTCTTATTGTTGCAAATAGGAATTACGTGCCCGTAGATTTTATCGTTCTTAATATAGATTGCAATCCTTCTTGCCCTATTATTCTTGGTAGACCTTTCCTTAGAACGGTTGGTGCAATTATTGATATGAAGGAAGGGAATATTAGATTTTAATTTCCATTAAAAAGGGTATGGAACACTTTCCTAGAAAGAAAGTAAAATTACCATATGAATCTATCATCAGAGCCACTTATGGATTGCCTACCAAAGATGGCAATACCTAGATCTATTCTTGCTTGTTATGCCTAGCTAGGGGCGTTAAACGATAGCGCTTGTTGGGAGGCAACCCAATTTTATTTTTATTCCTTGATTTTTGCTCTTGTTTAGTAATAAATAAATTATTTAGCCTCTGTTTTGGTTGTTTTTTTTGTGTTTAATTAGTGTTTGTGCCAAGTAGAACCGTTGGGAACACTTGGGGAAAGTCTTGTTGAACTTGCTGTAAAAAACAGAAACTTTAGCGCTCACAAGAACTGCTGTAATTTTTATTTGGAAAGTGATATTTAGTTAATTATTTTTTCAGATGATTAATAGATAAATTCCTCACTTCCAGTAATTTATTTTAGAATTTTTGGGGTTCTAGATCTTGCGCTAGCTACAGATTACTACAGACTGTTCTGTTTTTGACAGATTCTGTTTTTCGTGTGTTGTTTGCTTATTTTGATGAATCTATGGCTAGTAAAATAGTTTATAATCCATAGAGAAGTTGGAATTCAGTAGGTATAACACCAATATAAATAAAGAATGAGTTCATTACAGCACCTTGAAGTGGTCTTTTGTTTTCTTTCGCTAACGGAGCTCACGAGATTTTCTACTTTAAGTTTTGTGTTGTGAAGTTTTCAAGTTTTGGGTAAAGATTTGATGGATTATGGAACAAGAAGTGGAAAGAACCTAAGCTTGGGGATGCCCATGGCACCCCCAAGATAATCTAAGGGCACCTAAAATCCAAAGCTTGGGGATGCCCCAGAAGGCATCCCCTCTTTCGTCTACTTCTATCGATAACTTTACTTGGAGCTATATTTTTATTCACCACATGATATGTTTTTTGCTTGGAGCGTCTTTTATGATTTGATTCTTTACTTTTTAGTCTACCATAATCATCCTTGCTGTACACACCTTTTTAGAGAGCCATACATGATTTGGAATTTGATAGAATACTCTATGTGCTTCACTTGAGCTTTATAGTTTTGCTCTAGTGCTTCACTTATATCTTTTAGAGCACGGTGGTGGATTTGTTTTATAGAAACTATTGATCTCTCATGCTTCACTTAGATTATTTTGAGAGTCTTAATAGCATGGTAATTCACTTAAAATCCTAATATGGTTGGTATGCAAGATTAATAATAAAACTTCGCATGAGTGTGTTGAATACTAAGAAAAGTTTGATGCTTGATGATTGTTTTGAGATATTGAGGTAATAATATCAAAGTCATGCTAGTTGAGTAGTTGTGAAATTGATAAATACTTGTGTTGAGGTTTGCAAGTCCCGTAGCACGTATGATAAACGTTATGCAACAAATTTGAAACATGAGGTGTTATTTGATTGTCTTCCTTATGAGTGGCGGGTTGGGGACGAGCGATGGTCTTTTCCTACCAATCTATCCCCCTAGGAGCATGCGCGTAGTGCCGAGGTTTTTGATGACTTGTAGATTTTTGCAATAAGTATGTGAGTTCTTTATGACTAATGTTGAGTCCATGGATTATACGCACTCTCACCCTTCCATCCTTGCTAGCCTCTTCGGTACCATGCATTGCCCTTTCTCACATTGACAGTTGGCGCAAACTTCGCCGGTGCATCCAAACCCTGTGATATGATACACTCTTTCACACATAAACCTCCTTATATCTTCCTCAAAACATCCACCATACCTACCTATTATGGCATTTCCATAGCCATTCCGAGATATATTGCCATGCAACTTTCCATCATTCCGTTCATCATGACACATTCATCATTGTCATATTGCTTAGCATGATCATGTAGTTGACATAGTATTTGTGGCAAAGCCACCGTTCATAATTCTTTCATACATGTCACTCTTGAGTCATTGCATATCCCAATACACCGCCGGAGGCATTCATATAGAGTCATCTTTGTTCTAGTATCGAGTTGTAATCATTGAGTTGTAAATAAATAGAAGTGTGATGATCATCATTATTAGAGAATTGTCCCAAGTGAGGTATAAAAAAAGAAAGGCCATAAAAAAGAGAAGGCCCAAAAAAATGAGATAAAAAGAGAGAAGGGACAATGTTACTATCCTTTTACCACACTTGTGCTTCAAAGTAGCACCATGATCTTCATAGTAGAGAGTCTCTCATGTTATCACTTTCATATACTAGTGGGAATTTTTCATTATAGAACTTGGCTTGTATATTCCAATAATGGGCCTCCTCAAGTGCCCTAGGTCTTCGTGAGCAAGCAAGTTGGATGCACACCCACTAGTTTCTTTTGTTAAGCTTTCATACATTTATAGCTCTAGTGCATCCGTTGCATGGCAATCCCTACTCCTTGCATTAACATCAATCGGTGGGCATCTCCATAGCCCATTGATTAGCCTCATTGATGTGAGACTTTCTTCTTTTTTGTCTTCTCCACATAACCCCCTCATTATATTCTATTCCACCCATAGTGCTATGTCCATGGCTCGCGCTCATATATTTCGTGAAAGTTTATAGGTTTGAGATTACTAAAGTATGAAACAATTGCTTGGCTTGTCATCGGGGTTGTGCATGATGATAGCATTCTTGTGTGACGAAAATGAAACATGACTAAACTATATGATTTTGTAGGGATGAACTTTCTTTGGACATGTTATTTTGAGAAGACATAATTGCTTAGTTAGTATGCTTGAAGTATTATCATTTTTATGTCAATATGAACTTTTGTCTTGAATCTTTCGGATCTGAATATTCATACCACAATTAAGAAGAATTACATTAAAATTATGCCAAGTAGCACTCCGCATCAAAAATTCTGTTTTTATCATTTACCTACTCGAGGACGAGCAGGAATTAAGCTTGGGGATGCTTGATACGTCTCCAACGTATCTATAATTTTTGATTGCTACATGCTATATTATCTACTGTTTTAGACATTATTGGGCTTTATTATCCATTTTTATATTAATTTTGGGACTAACCTATTAACCGGAGGCCCAACCCAGAATTGCTGTTTTTTTGCCTGTTTTAGGGTTTCGAAGAAAAGGAATATCAAACGGAGTCCAAACGGAATGAAACCTTCGGAAACGTGATTTTCTCATCAGATAAGATCCAGGAGACTTGGACCCTCCATCAAGAAAGCCACGAGGTGGTCACGAGGGTAGGGGCGCCCCCTGCCTCGTGGGCCCCTCGAAGCTCCACCAACGTGCTTCTTCCTCCTATATATATCCACATACCCCCAAACGATCGGGGACGGAGCCAAAAACCTAATTCCACCGCCGCAACTTTCTGTATCCACGAGATCCCATCTTGGGGCCTATTCCAGAGCTCCGCCGGAGGGGGTATCAATCACGGAGGGCTTCTACATCATCATCCAAGCCCCTCCGATGAAATGTGAGTAGTTTACTTCAGACCTACGGGTCCATAGCTAGTAGCTAGATGGCTTCTTCTCTCTTTTTGGATCTCAATACAATGTTCTCCCCCTCTCTTGTGGAGATCTTCGATGTAATCTTCTTTTTGCGGTGTGTTTGTTGAGACCGATGAATTGTGGGTTTATGATCAAGTCTATCTATGAATAATATTTGAATCTTCTCTGAATTATTTTATGTATGATTGGTTATCTTTGCAAGTCTCTTTAAATTATCAGTTTGGTTTGGCCTACTAGATTGGTTGTCTTGTCATGGGAGAAGTGCTTAGCTTTGGGTTCAATCTTGCGGTGTCCTTTCCCAGTGACAGAAGGGGCAGCAAGGCACGTATTGTATTGTTGCCATCGAGGATAACAAGATGGGGTTTTTATCATATTGCATGAAGCTATCCCTCTACATCATGTCATCTTGCTTAAGGCGTTACTCTGTTTTTAACTTAATACTCTAGATGCATGCTGGATAGCGGTCGATGAGTGGAGTAATAGTAGTAGATGCAGAATCGTTTTGGTCTACTTGTCTCGAACGTGATGCCTATATACATGATCATACCTAGATATTCTCATAACTATGCTCAATTCTGTCAATTGCTCAACAGTAATTTGTTCACCCACCGTAGAATACTTATGCTCTTGAGAGAAGCCACTAGTGAAACCTATGGCCCCCGGGTCTCTTTCTCATCATATCAATCTCCATTACTTTATTATTGCTTTGCTTTTACTTTGCTTTTACTTTATTTACTTTGCATCTCTATACCAAAAATACCAAAAATATTATTTATCATCTCTATCAAATCTCACTTTCGTAAGTGACCGTGAAGGGATTGACAACCCCTAAGCGTGTTGGTTGCGTTGAGCTATTGTTTTGTGTAGGTACGAGGGACTCGAGCGTAGCCTCCTACTGGATTGATACCTTGGTTCTCAAAAACTAAGGGAAATACTTACACTAATTTGCTACATCACCCCTTCCTCTTCGGGGAAATCCAACGCAGTGCTCAAGAGGTAGGAGCATCGCGGCCCCAAACTTTCAGAAACGACAACTTTGGTTTCTTGCCAAACCACAGTTCATAAGGCGTCGTCTCAACGGATTTTGATGGTGCCCTATTTAACGTGAATGCGGCCGTCTCTAAAGCATAACTCCAACATGATAGCGATAAATCAGTAAGAGACATCATAGATCGCACCATATCTAGTAAAGTATGATTACGACGTTCGGACACACCATTATGCTGTGGTGTTCCGGGTGGCGTGAGTTGCAAAACTATTCCGCATTGTTTCAAATTAAGACGAAACTCATAACTAAAATATTCTCCTCCACGATCAGATCGGAGAAACTTTATTTTCTTGTTATGACGATTTTCAACTTCACTCTGAAATTCTTTGAACTTTTCAAACGTTTCAGACTTATGTTTCATTAAATAGATATACCCATATCTTCTTAAATCAATTGTGAAGGTGAGAAAATAATGATATCTGCCACGAGCCTCAACATTCATTGGACCACATACATCTGTATGTATGATCTCCAACAAATCTGTTGCTCTCTCCATAGTACCGGAGAACGGCGTTTTGGTCATCTTGCCCATGAGGCACGGTTCGCAAGTACCAAGTGATTCATAATCAAGTGGTTCCAAAAGTCCATCAGTATGGAGTTTCTTCATGCGCTTTACACCGATATGACCTAAACGATAGTGCCACAAATAAGTTGCACTATCATTATCAACTCTGCATCTTTTGGCCTCAATATTATGAATATGTGTATCACTACTATAGAGATTCAACAAAAATAGACCACTTTTCAAGGGTGCATGACCATAAAAGATATTACTCATATAAATAGAACAACCATTATTCTCTGATTTAAATGAATAACCGTCTCGCATCAAACAAGATCCAGATATAATGTTCATGCTCAACGCTGGCACCAAATAACAATTATTTGGGTCTAATACTAATCCCGAAGGTAGATGTAGAGGTAGTGTGCCAACTGCGATCACATCGATTTTGGAACCATTTCCCACGCGCATCGTCACCTCGTCCTTAGCCAATCTTCGCTTAATCCGTAGCCCCTGTTTCGAGTTGCAAATATTAGCAACAGAACAAGTATCAAATACCCAGGTGCTACTGCGACCATTAGTAAGGTACACATCAATAACATGTATATCACATATACCTTTGTTCACCTTGCCATCCTTCTTATCCGCCAAATACTTGGGGCAGTTCCACTTCCAGTGACCAGTCTGCTTGCAGTAGAAACACACAGTCTTAGGCTTAGGTCCAGACTTGGGTTTCTTCTCCTGAATAGCAACTTGCTTGTTGTTCTTCTTGAAGTTCCCCTTCTTCTTCCCTTTGCCCTTTTTCTTGAAACTGGTGGTCTTATTGACCATCAACACTTGATTCTCCTTTTTGATTTCTACCTCTGCAGCCTTTAGCATTTCGAAGAGCTCGGGAATTGTCTTATCCATCCCTTGCATGTTATAGTTCATCATGAAGCTCTTGTAGCTTGGTGGCAGTGATTGAAGAATTCTATCAATGACGCTATCATCCGGAAGATTAACTCCCAGTTGAATCAAGTGATTGCAGTAGCCAGACATCTTGAGTATATGCTCACTGACAGAACTATTATCCTCCATCTTGCAGCTGTAGAACTTATTGGAGACTTCATATTTCTCAATCTGGGCATTTGCTTGAAATATTAACTTCAACTCCTAGAACATCTCATATGCTCCATGATGTTCAAAACGTCGTTGAAGTCCCGGTTCTAAGCCGTAAAGCATGGCACACTGAACTATCGAGTAGTCATCAACACGTGACTGCCAGGCATTCACAATGTCTGCACTTGCTGGCGCGGGTGGTACACCTAGCGGTGCTCCCAGGACGTAACTTTTCTGTGCAGCAATGAGGATAATTCTCAAGTTACGGACCCAGTCCGTGTAATTGCTACCATCATCTTTCAACTTTGCTTTCTCAAGAAACACATTAAAATTCAACGGAACAACAGCACGGGCCATCTATCTACAATCAACATAGACAAGCAAGATACTATCAGGTACTAAGTTCATGATAAATTTAAGTTCAATTAATCATATTACTTAAGAACTCCCACTTAGATAGACATCCCTCTAATCCTCTAAGTGATCACTTGATCCAAATCAACTAAACCATGTCCGGTCATCATGTGAGATGGAGTAGTTTCAATGGTGAACATCACTATGTTGATCATATCTACTATATGATTCATGCTCGACCTTTCGGTCTCCGTGTTCCGAGGCCATATCTGTTATATGCTAGGCTTGTCAAGATTAACCTGAGTATTCCGCGTGTGCAACTATTTTGCACCTGTTGTATTTGAACGTAGAGCCTATCACACCCGATCATCATGTGGTGTCTCAGCACGAAGAACTTTCGCAACGGTGCATACTCAGGGAGAACACTTATACTCTGATAATTTAGTGAGGGATCATCTTATAATGCTACCGTCAATCAAAGCAAGATAAGATACATAAAAGATAAACATCACATGCAATCAATATAAGTGATATAATATGGCCATCATCATCTTGTGCTTGTGATCTCCATCTCCGAAGCACCGTCATGGTCACCATCATCACCGGCGCGACACCTTGATCTCCATCGTAGCATCATGGTCGTCTCGCCAATCTTATGCTTCTACAACTATCGCTACCACTTAGTGATAAAGTAAAGCATTACAGGGCGATTGCATTGCATACAATAAAGCGACTACCATATGGCTCCTGCCAGTTGCCGATAACTCGGTTACAAAACATGATCATCTCGTACAATAAAATTTAGCATCATGTCTTGACCATATCACATCACAACATGCCCTGCAAAAACAAGTTAGACGTCCTCTACTTTGTTGTTGCAAATTTTACGTGCCTGCTACGGGCTTAGCAAGAACCGTTCTTACCTACGCATCAAAACCACGACGATAGTTTGTCAAGTTGGTGTTGTTTTAATCTTCGCAAGGACCGGGCGTAGCCACACTCGGTTCAACTAAAGTTGGAGAAACTGACATCCGCCAGCCACCTGTGTGCAAAGCACGTCAGTAGAACCAGTCTCGCGTAAGCGTACGCGTAATGTCGGTCCGGGCCGCTTCATCCAACAATACCGCCAAACCAAAGTATGACATGCTGGTAAGCAGTATGACTTATATCGCCCACAACTCACTTGTATTCTACTCGTGCATATGACATCTAGGCATAAAACCTGGCTCTGATTCCACTGTTGGGGAACGTAGTAATTTGAAAAAAATTCCTACGCACACGCAAGATCATGGTGATGCACAACAACAAGAGGGGAGAGTGTTGTCCATGTACCCTCGTAGACCGAAAGCGGAAGCGTTAGCACAACGCGGTTGATGTAGTCGTACATCTTCACGATCCGACCGATCAAGTACCGAACGCACGGCACCTCCGAGTTCAGCATACGTTCAGCCGATGACGTCCCTCGAACTCTGATCCAGCCGAGTGTTGAGGGAGAGTTTCGTCAGCACGAAGGCATGGTGACGATGATGATGTTCTACCGACGCAGGGCTTCGCCTAAGCACCGCTACAATATTATCGAGGTGGACTATGGTGGAGGGGGGCACCGCACACGGCTAAAAGATCAACTTATCAATTGTTGTGTCTCTAGGGTGCCCCCTGCCCCCGTATATAAAGGAGCAAGGGGGGTGTGGCCGGCCAGGAGAGGGGGCGCGCCAGGAGGAGTCCTACTCCCACCGGGAGTAGGAATCCCTCCCTTTTCCTAGTTGGATTAGGACTTGGGGGGAAAGAGGTGGAGGAGAAGAAGGAAAGGGGGGGCGCCGCCCCCTTCTCCTTGTCCTATTCGGACTAGGGGGGAGGGGCGTGCAGCACTTGCCCTGGCCGCCTCTCCTCTCTTCCACTAAGGCCCACTATGGCCCATTAACTTCCCGGGGGGTTCCGGTAACCTCCCGGTACTCCGGTAAAATCCCGATTTCACCCGGAACACTTTCGATATCCAAACATAGGCTTCCAATATATCAATCTTCATGTCTCAACCATTTCGAGACTCCTCGTCATGTCCGTGATCACATCCGGGACACCGAACAACCTTCGGTACATCAAAACATATAAACTCGTAATATAACTGGCATCGAAACGTTAAGCGTGCGGACCCTATGGGTTCGAGAACTATGTAGACATGACCGAGACACGTCTCCGGTCAATAACCAATAGCGGAACCTGGATGCTCATATTGGCTCCCACATATTCTATGAAGATCTTTATCGGTCAGACCGCATAACAACATATGTTGTTCCCTTTGTCATCGGTATGTTACTTGCCCGAGATTCGATCATCGGTATCTCAATACCTAGTTCAATCTCGTTACCGACAAGTCTCTTTACTCGTTCCGTAATACATCATCCCGCAACTAACTCATTAGTTGCAATGCTTGCAAGGCTTAAGTGATGTGCATTACCGAGAGGGCCCAGAGATACCTCTCCGCCAATCAGAGTGACAAATCCTAATCTCGAAATACGCCAACCCAACAAGTACCTTCGGAGACACCTGTAGAGCACCTTTATAATCACCCAATTATGTTGTGACGTTTGGTAGCACACAAAGTGTCCCTCTGGTAAACGGGAGTTGCATAATCTCATAGTCATAGGAACATCTATAAGTCATGAAGAAAGCAATAGCAACATACTAAACGATCAGGTGCTAAGCTAACGGAATGGGTCAAGTCAATCACATCATTCTCCTAATGATGTGATCCCGTTAATCAAATGACAATCCATGTCAATGGCTAGGAAACCTAACCATCTTTGATCAACGAGCTAGTCAAGTAGAGGCATACTAGTGACACTCTGTTTGTCTATGTATTCACACATGTATTATGTTTTCGGTTAATACAATTCTAGCATGAATAATAAACATTTATCATGATATAAGGAAATAATTAATAACTTTATTATTGCCTCTAGGGCATATTTCCTTCAGAAGTTGCTTGTAGTAGGAGAATGACTTGGAGTAGAAGAAGCTTTCTTGGAACTCGACTTGTCGACGTTGCTAGTAGAAGGCTTGGTAGACAGTGTTGGAGTCATTGAAGCTTGGGTGTTGGAGAAGCCGTGTGACTTGGATGAGAACTTGGCATACTTGAAATCATCTTACACTTGGCGTTCCGCTTTGGTAGCTTGATGCACTAGCTTGATGAGGTTCGAGCATGGTTGGAAGTCGGCAATCTTCTTGATGGGATGATTGAGGCCATTCAAGAAACGTGCCATAGTTTGCTCATCATCTTCCGTGACGTTGGCTCTTATCATGGAAATCTCCATCTCCTTGTAGTACTCTTCAACGCTCTTGGTTCCTTGCTTGAGTAGTTGGAGTTTCTTGAAGAGGTCGCGGTTGTAGTAGGTAGGCACGAAGTGTGCTCTCATGACATCCTTCATTTGCGCCCAAGTGGTGATGGGTGGTTCACCTCTTGCCTCACGGTGCTCGATGACTTGTTCCCACCAAATGAGCACATAGTCTTGGAACTCAAGGGATGCCATCATGATCTTCTTCTCTTCTTCATAGTTGTGCAAACGGAAAATCTTGTCAACTTTCAATGCCCATGATAGGTACTCTTCGGGATCATTGCTTCTGTTGAACTTGGGCATGGTGAACTTGAGTTTGCCGTAGCGTTGCTCTTCATTGTGTTCGGGTCGGGGATGATGACGCCCATGTTGTTGATGATTGTCCAACTCGTGATGCTCTTGGTGCGGAGGGTTGTCGACCTCATTGCTCTTGTTGTGGAGAATTTCCATTGCCTTTGTGCTCTTGAGGAACTTGGTGTTCTTGGCGAGCTTGAGGAGGGGCTTGTCGAGCTTGACGTTGCATGCGAGCTTGATGTCGGTGTTCATGAATTTCTTCGCTAAGTGCTTCCTCTTGTTCACGAGCTTGTCAGCCTCGGTTGGCTACGGCTCGACTTGAATCTCGGAGGGCTTGTTGCACCGCAAGTGCTTGAGCTTCACGGAGTTGTTGTTCTTGGTGTTGTGCCTCGGCATCTTGTGCATCTTGGTGTAGACGCGCTCGCTCTTCCTCTTCATGTTGGCGTTGTCGTTGCCGTTCTCGTGCAAGTGCAAAAGCCTCTTGGGTTTGACGTTGTCGGTGCTCTTGAGAGTCGTTGTCGCATAGAGGATTGAGGCTTGCTTGACGATCGTTGCGCGCGGCACGGCGAAGAGTGTTCGATGTCGGTGTACTTGAGAGGGAGAGGGTGAAGTCGGAGTGGCGACTTGAACGACTCCTTCTTGTAGAGGACGAAGTGGAAGAAGAGCGGTTGAGCAACAAAGCGTGAATCTCGTCCATCCTTGCGTCATTCTCTTGCTTGTGATCATCGAGCTTGTGGTCGAAGTAGTCCCTTGTATGTTGCTCGGAGAGTCGCAAGTCGGCGGTGAGGTTGTCGATGTGTTCACTCATAGCTTGTTGCTCTTGATGCAAAGCACGTTGTGCACCAAAGAGGTGACTCTTGGTGACGTAGGCGTTCATGCCGTCGTGCTCAATGAAGAGTGGGTTGGTAGAAGTACTTGGCATATCCATCATTCCAAGAAAAATGTGAGTGGGAGAAAGAGAATAACGAATACCAAATGTACCTTGACCGAAGTTGAAATTGGATCGATGATCACTCCAATGTAGGACAAGGAAATAGCACAATTGGTACTAGCTCTTGTCGGTTTCTCACACCTACACAAGTAAAAGCTTATGGTGGAGCTTGGTTAGGATGGTGGCACAAAATTTGATGCAATTGTAAGTAAGCTTCAATAATGTTGGAAAAGATTCGCAAGATGCAATGTAACAAGTAGACCAAGCATATAAGGTACACGGAAACACACACGCAAAAAGATAAGTGGGGTCGTGCAACCAAGGGTGAGCCAAAATGTGGAATCCACAAAAATGCTCTTGTTGCACAACACTAGAGAGACGCTATCACGATTGCACAATAGGCGGATACAAGAACTTGTGCACAACCTACGTAGCAAAAATGCAACGAATTCTATCCCAAATATGCTCTATGCAAGGTGTTTTGATGATATGATCCAATATGATCTAGTATGACAATCTTAATGTAGTATGATGCTATGGTTCTTGCTTAAAAGCTCTTTTCTTATCTTTCCTTTTTGCTTAAAAGCTTGTTTGGCTCTTTGTTGTTTGATCTCTTTTCTCATGCAATGCTTGGCGAACCAAGATAGCAAATGTGTATGCGATGACAACTTTGTGACACAAGAGATGACACCAATATATGCAACAATGATGTATATATGCTATGGGAGGTATGATCACTAATGTGCACAAGTCTCGTTGCCGGCAATACTCAAAAGCTAGTATCGATGGGTAAGCAACGGAAAGGAGTAAGGCTATGATGGCTATCAAAGTAATGGCAAGAGTGATATATCACGATACCAAGATGAGGTTACCGTTCTTTCAGTTTCTCGTCCGTAAGCAAGAACGAATGACGGTGATCAAATGGGTGGCATGAATACCAAGATGTAGTCGAGGTGGTCATTGTTGATGACGCATCCGTGGTGAAGATGAGCGGCGGTGATGTCAATGTCGAACCGTACCTAGATAGCCGAAACACAAAAGGATATGGAACCGCAACTCAAATTCTCAAAGCTCGAAGCGGCAAACATGTCGGAGTTGGTAGTGGTAAGCGATGGTGGTGTATGTGGTATATGGTGGTGCTATGCGGAAGTGGTGGAGGTATGCGCAAGTATATGTGGGCACCAGCACAAAATTTGGCGAAGAATGGGCGAAAAACGGGCGGTGGAGAGGAAGTGGTGCTGCCAGGGGCCGGACGTCCAGGGTCGTGGCCGGATGTCCGGGCTCTGGATCCGTGGATGGATTCAAGGATCTTCGCGACGAGAGGTCAAATCCGGCAAAATTTGGAGAAATTTGTGGATGGAATTTGGGGGTAAGTGGAAGGAGAGCTAGATCTACCCGCAACACACAAAATTCATGGATCAAATCCAACAAAACTTCATCACACTAACAAATCACAAAAACAATTGGGGCTATTTTTGTTGGGAATTTTCGAATTAGGATGAAAAACAACAAAACGAGGCTAGAAACACAACGGGGAGGCTCCAAAATCATGATCAACGAGGCTCTTGATACGAAGATGATGTAGGGTAGGAATCCTAGGGGCCGATCTTTCACGAAAGGAGTGGATCCCGCGAAGAACACGAAGAACACGAGGGGAAAACACAAAGGGGCACAAAGAGGAACACTCAAACCAACAAGAATAAGTCACACATGTTCTAGATCCTCGAGTACATAAGGAAAGATACACGATCCAAAGTCAACAACGGACGATACAAAAGGTAAATCGTCTTCTCCGTGAGGAGGTCTTGAGTTCTTCTCCAAAAGGTGGTCTTGAATCCAAAGGGATCTTCTCTGTAGAGGCTGCGGTCTCTCTCGTGGAGTAGATCCGATGTGGATGAGCGTAGCTCTATCTCTAAACATGAGCTAAACCAACGCTAACCCTAGAAAGTTGGACGAGGTGGAGTATATATAGTCTAGGGGGGAGAAGGGGTACATGGGCCTCGGCCCTTCATTGCGCACAGACAGGGGAGGCCGGACGTCCGGGCGTCGGGCCGGATGTCCGGGCTTTCACGCGAGGCCAGATGTCCGGGCTGGGGAGGCTGGATGTCCGGGCTGGAGTGGCAGGTTTGTTGCTCTCGGGTTCGGAGGGGTCTGGATTTCCGGGCTGGAGGCCGGATATCCGCGTGCTCGGGGAGGGCCGGATGTCCGGGCTGGCGGGGCCAGATGTCCGGGGCCTATAGGAGCTTGGTGGTTGGGATGCTGCTATAGTTGGAGTCTTCAGCGGTTGGACGTCCGGGCTCGGTGCCGGATGTCCGGGCCCTGGAGATGCCTTCTTCTCCTTTCGGCGTTCCTCTTCATCCGTGGACTTGGCAGCTTGTCCGTCTTCACGTGCATCTTCGGGAGGGTCCTCTTGGTACTTTATCATGCACAATGTCTCGAACTTAGGTAGTAGCCATGTCTCGAGAGGGTCATATGTAATGTCACTAAGGAGAGAAGTCACCTCGGTCTCGAGAGCTCTAGCTCTAGCTCTAGTCATAGGTCCGCTAGTCACTTGGTGAGATGATGGTAGGTCCATGAGGATGATCTTGGGATGCTCCGCATCAGTCTGGGACTTGGTTGCTGTACGAGGCATATATTTTAACCCGTGAGGTCCAAGCTCAATGGCCCACTTGGCAACCCATCCAGTTGCCTCCCTGTTTTGGATTATATCCCCCAAAGGAGCAGAACTGACCACAGTGATGGGATGACCCTGAAAATACTGTTTAAGCTTCCGGCTTGCCATGAAAACTCCATACACCAGCTTCTGCCAATGTGGGTATCTCTGCTTGGACTCGATGAGTACCTCGCTGATATAATAAACCGGTCGTTGAACCGGATACTCCTTGCCTGCCTCCTTTCGCTCCACCACAATGGCCACACTGACAGCTCGGACATTGGCAGACACATATAACAACAATGGCTCTTTATCAATAGGAGCAGCAAGGACAGGTGGCTCAGCTAACTGCTTTTTCAAGTCCTCAAACACTGCATCTGCAGCATCACTCCAGACAATTTTTTTTGTCTTTTTCATCATCGGATATAGAGGAAATAGCTTTCTCCCCCAACCGACTGATAAATGGGCTCAACGCTGCAATACGACCTGCCAGACGTTGAACATCGTTGATACACGCTGGTTTAGCCAGAGAAGTAATTGCCTTGATCTTTTCCGGGTTAGCCTCAATGCCCCTGTTAGACACCAAAAAACCCAAGAGCTTGCCTGCCGGTACACCAAAGGCACACTTGGCCGGATTAAGCATCATCTGATAACTTCGGAGATTATCAAAAGTTTCTTTCAAATCATATATCAACGTATCCTCTTTCCTGGACTTCACAACAATATCATCCACATAAGCATGAACATTGCGCCCAATCTGAGTATGAAGACAATTCTGCACACAGCGTTGATAAGTCGCATGGGCACTCTTGAGCCCAAAAGGCATAGACACATAGCAGAAGGCTCCAAAGGGAGTTATGAAAGTTGTCTTCTCCTGGTCCTTAACTGCCATCTTGATCTGATGATAACTAGAATAAGCATCCAGAAAACTCAAACGCTCACAACCCGCCGTAGCATCAATAATCTGATCAATACGAGGGAGGGCGAAAGGATCAGCCGGGCAAGCCTTGTTTAAATCTGTGTAGCCCACACACATGCGCCAAGTGCCATTCTTCTTAAGTACTAGCATCGGGTTAGCCAACCACTCAGGATGAAATACCTTAATGATAAACCCAGCTGCCAGGAGCCAGGCTACCTCCTCACCAATAGCCTTACGCCTTTCTTCATTGAAGCAGCGGAGAAACTGTTGGGGAACATAGTAATTTCAAAAAAAATCCTACGCACACGCAAGATCATGGTGATGCATAGCAACGAGAGAGGAGAGTGTTTGTCTACGTACCCTCGTAGACCGGCAACGGAAGCGTTGACACAACGTAGAGGAAGTAGTTGTACGTCTTCCCGATCCGATCGATCCAAGTACCGAACGTACGGCACCTCCGAGTTCTGCACACGTCCAACTCGGTGACGTCCCTCGATCTCCGATCCAGCAAATGTTGAGGGAGAGTTTCATCAGCACGACGGTGTGATGACGGTGATGATGTTCTACCGACATAGGGCTTCGCCTAAGCACCGCTACGATATGACCGAGGTGGAATATGGTGGAAGGGGGCACCGCACACGGCTAAGGAACGATCACGAAGATCAACTTGTGTGTCATGGGGTGCCCCCTTGCCCCCGTATATAAAGGAGGGAGAGGGGGAGGTGCAGCCGGCCCAAGGGGTGCGCCTGGAGGAGTCCTACTCCCACCGGGAGTAGGACTCCCCCCCCTCTTGCCTTGTTGGAAAAGGAAGGGGGAAGGGAGAAAGAGGAAAGAGGGGCGCGCGGCCTGCCCTGGCCAGCCCTCCTCTTCTCCCTTAGGGCCCATGTAGGCCCAATAACCCCCGGGGGGGTCCGGTAACCCCCCGGTACTCCGGTAAAATCCCGATTTCACCCGGAACGTTTCCGATATCCAAATATAGGCTTCCAATATATCAATCTTTATGTTTCGACCATTTTGAGACTCCTCGTCATGTCCGTGATCACATCCGGACACCGAACAACCTTCGGTACATCAAAACACCAAAACCCTAATTACGATCGTCACCGAACTTTAAGCGTGCGGACCCTACGGGTTCGAGAACTATGTAGACATGACCGAGACACGTCTCCGGTCAATAACCAATAGCGGAACCTGGATGCTCATATTGGCTCCTACATATTCTACGAAGATCTTTATCGGTCAGACCGCATAACAATATACGTTGTTCCCTTTGTCATCGGTATGTTACTTGCCCGAGATTTGATCGTCGGTATCTCAATACCTAGTTCAATCTCGTTACCGGCAAGTCTCTTTACTCGTTCCATAATACATCATCCTGCAACTAACTTATTAGTTGCAATTCTTGCAAGGCTTGAGTGATGTGCATTACCGAGAGGGCCCAGAGATACCTCTCTGACAATCGGAGTGACAAATCCTAATCTAGAAATACGCCAACCCAACAAATACCTTCGGAGACACCTGTAGAGCACCTTTATAATCACCCAGTTACGTTGTGACATTTGGTAGCACACAAAGTGTTCCTCCGGTAAACGGGAGTTGCATAATCTCATAGTCATAGGAACATATATAAGTTATGAAGAAAGCAATAGCAACAAACTAAACGATCAAGTGCTAAGCTAATGGAATGGGTCAAGTCAATCACATCATTCTCCTAATGATGTGATCCCGTTAACCAAATAACAACTCATGTCTATGGTAAGGAAACATAACCATCTTTGATCAATGAGCTAGTCAAGTAGAGGCATACTAGTGACACTCTGTTTGTCTATGTATTCACACATGTATTATGTTTCCGATTAATACAATTCTAGCATGAATAATAAACATTTATCATGATATAAGGAAATAAATAATAACTTTATTATTGCCTCTAGGGCATATTTCCTTCAGTCTCCCACTTGCACTAGATTCAATAATCTAGATTACACAGTAATGATTCTAACACCCATGGAGCCTTGGTGCTGAACATGTTTTGCTCGTGGAAGAGGCTTAGTTAGCGGGTCTGCAACATTCAGATCCGTATGTATCTTGCAAATTTCTATGTCTCCCACTTGGACTAAATTCCGAATGGAATTGAAGCGTCTCTTGATGTGCTTGGTTCTCTTGTGAAATCTGGATTCCTTTGCCAAGGCAATTGCACCAGTATTGTCACAAAAGATTTTCATTGGACCCGATGCACTAGGTATGACACCTAGATCGGATATGAACTCCTTCATCCAGAGTCCTTCATTTGCTGCTTCCGAAGCAGCTATGTACTCCGCTTCACATGTAGATCCCGCCACGACGCTTTGTTTAGAACTGCACCAACTGACAGCTCCACCGTCTAATGTAAACACGTATCTGGTTTGCGACTTAGAATCGTCCGGATCAGTGTCAAAGCTTACATCAACGTAACCATTTACGATGAGCTCTTTGTCACCTCCATATACGAGAAACATATCCCTAGTTCTTTTGAGGTACTTCAGGATGTTCTTGACCGCTGTCCAGTGATCCACTCCTGGATTACTTTGTTACCTCCCTGCTAGACTTATAGCAAGGCACACATCAGGTCTGGTACACAACATTGCATACATGATAGAGCCTATGGCTGAAGCATAGGGAACATATTTCATTTTCTCTCTATCTTCTGCAGTGGTCGGACATTGAGTCTTACTCAACTTCACACCTTGTAACACAGGCAAGAACCCTTTCTTTGCTTGATCCATTTTGAACTTCTTCAAAACTTTGTCAAGGTACGTGCTTTGTGAAAGTCCAATTAAGCGTCTTGAGCTATCTCTATAGATCTTAATGCCCAATATGTAAGCAGCTTCACCGAGGTCTTTCATTGAAAAACTCTTATTCAAATATCCATTTATGCTATCCAGAAATTCTATATTATTTCCAATCAATAATATGTCATCCACATATAATATCAGAAATGCTACAGAGCTCCCACTCACTTTTTTGTAAATACAGGCTTCTACAAAAGTCTGTATAAAACCAAATGCTTTGATCACACTATCAAAGCGTTTATTCCAACTCCGAGAGGCTTGCACCAGTCCATAAATGGATCGCTGGAGCTTGCACACTTTGTTAGCTCCCTTTGGATCGACAAACCCTTCTGGTTGCATCATATACAACTCTTCTTCCAGAAATCCATTCAGGAATGCAGTTTTGACATCCATTTGCCAAATTTCATAATCATAAAATGCGGCAATTGCTAACATGATTCGGGCAGACTTAAGCATCGCTACGGGTGAGAAGGTCTCATCATAGTCAATCCCTTGAACTTGTCGAAAACCTTTCGCAACAAGTCGAGCTTTGTAGACAGTAACATTACCTTCAGCGCCAGTCTTCTTCTTGAAGATTCATTTATTCTCAATTGCTTGCCAATCAACGGGCAAGTCAACCAAAGTCCACACTTTGTTCTCATACATGGATCCCATCTCAGATTTCATGGCTTCTAGCCATTTTGCGGAATCTGGGCTCACCATCGCTTCTTCATAGTTCATAGGTTCATCATGATCTAGTAGCATGACTTCCGGAACAGGATTACCGTACCACTCTGGTGCGGATCTTACTCTGGTTGATCTACGAGGTTCGGTAGTAACTTGATCTGAAGTTTCATGATCATTATCATTAGCTTCCTCACTAATTGGTGTAGGTGTCACAGAAACCGGTTTTTGTGATGTACTACTTTCCAATAAGGGAGCAGGTACACTTACCTCATCAAGTTCTACTTTTCTCCCAGTCACTTCTTTCGAGAGAAACTCCTTCTCTAGAAAAACTCCGAATTTAGCAACAAAAGTCTTGCCTTCGGATCTGTGATAGAAGGTGTATCTGTCGGTGTCAAAACCGGCGGATCTCGGGTAGGGGGTCCCGAACTGTGCGTCTAGGCCGGATGCTAACAGGAGGAAAGGGACACGAAGTTTTACTCAGGTTCAGGCCCTCTTGATGGAGGTAAAACCCTACGTCCTGCTTGATTGATATTGATGATATGGGTGTTACAAGAGTAGATCTACCACGAGATCGGAGAGGCTAAACCCTAGAAGCTAGCCTATGGTATGATTGTATGTTATGATTGTTGTGCTACGGACTAAAACCCTTCGGTTTATATAGACACCGGAGAGGGTTAGGGTTACACAAGGTCGGTTACAAAGGAGGAGATATCCATATACGTATTGCCTAGCTTCCCTTCCACGCCAAGTAGAGTCCCGTCCGGACACGAGACGAAGTCTTCAATCTTGTATCTTCATAGTCTAACAGTCCGGCCAATGGAGATAGTCCGGCTGTCCGGAGACCCCCTAATCCAGGACACCCTCAGTAGCCCCTGAACCAGGCTTCAATGACAATGAGTCCGGCGCGCAGTTGTCTTCGGCATTGCAAGGCGGGTTCCTTCTCAGAATACATCACAGAAGAATTTGAATACAAGGATAGTGTCCGACCCTGCAAAATAAGTTCCAACATTCCACCGCAGAGAGAATAATTTTTCGCATATCTAATTTGCTGGCTTGTTTTGATAGCATGACATCATGTCATGGCCCGGTAATTATTCGAACCGTTTCTCTTAATCAGCTCCACACATAACGCGAGGCGGTTTCTTGACACGCCTTGCCGAAGCGGAGATCGTGTTCCCCTAATTACGGGATTCTCATTAATGCGGTCGTGGGTAACCCAACCGTGTCTAGGACTCCTAGATTATAGGCAAGTCTCAAACGGCTACGGAGAGGACGCTTGATATTCACCCTCTTTATAAGCGGATGATGTTTTCGCTTTTTCCCTCTCGTGCTCAACCAAACCCTTCCCCCGCCTCGAGTTCTAACACCCAAAGCCCAGGTTAGGTGCTCCGGATCTTCAATCATATCCGGATCCAGCCTTCAAGGCCGATGGATGCCCTCCTCCATGACGGAAAAGGACATTAAGAAGTTGAGGGAGGCCAGATACCTGACCGCCGAGGTGTCTCATCGGCTGCCTTCTCGAGGCAGGTCGTCCCTACTCCCGAACCCAACGAGAATGTTGTGTTCGTCTCCCACTTCCTCCGAGGTCTAGGCCTCACTCTGGATCCCTTCGTCAGGGGCTTGATGTTCTATTATAGGCTAGATTTCCACGATCTAGCTCCGAACTCCTTTCTCCACATCACGACATTTATTGTCATGTGTGAGGCCTTCCTCCGTGTGACCCCTCACTTCGGCCTGTGGCTCAAGACCTTTGAAGTACAACCGAAGATGATCGAGGGGCAACATGCAGCATGCGGAGGTGCATCAATAGGCAAGATGGCAGGAGCTCCATGGCCGAAAGGTTCCTTTCCAGAGGTGTCCGAATTATGGCAACGGGAGTGGTTTTACGTCACGACTCCCAGAAGTGCCAGTGGGCGGCTGCCCCCACTTTCCGCCCGGGCCCCCCACCACAACTGATGTCATGGATTAGCAGGGGTCTGAGCTGGGGTCCAGCCAAGGACGTGCCTATACTGCAAAGCTGCATCCGAGATCTCTTTGAGGGAGATTTTAATTTGGTTGCGGTAATAGAAGTTATGCTGGTTCATCAAGTCCAGCCTTGCAAACGCCGGCCCTGCGCTTATGGGAGTTCAACCCAGAGGGACCACGTCCCATTCAAAGTTTCCTCGGCCTGACGCACGAGGAGATGTACAAGTCATTCTCCGGACCTCAAGTGGAATGTCGGGATATCACCAAGGACATGGGCCTGAGCAGTAGCCACACCGCCGAACAAGTAAGAAATCCCCTAGCCGAACACATTGTCTCTTATTCGAAGTTATTTCTGAGAGTTCACTTTTTGACCAGGACTGGCTAACGAAGGCGAAGATGATTCGGTGTTTGGCCCCCCTCCCTGAGGGTTTGGAAAATCCGGTATTGGAGAAGATGCTCGAGGTCGCACCTTGCCCGGAGCCCTTGAAGGAAGATACCGAGGGAGATAATACGAGCGGGCACGGGCCCCCATCGCTATCCGCTCCAACCGAGGAAACGAGCGTCTCCATGAAGGAGGACGATCGGGGGAGGAAAAGGACTGCTTCTGAGGATCCGGAAGCTGAAGCCTCCAAACGAGAGAAGAGGTCTCCCACTAAGGGTCCTGCCTTGGGGGGTGTTTTTGCCGCACAAAGTCCGCGGGGGGATCAGCCCTCCAACGAGTCGTAAGTGATCCAAAATATTTTAATAGTAAGGGTATGCTATCTTTTTCCTCTGAGAAAATAACCACCGCATCTATCTTGCAGTTCGGGCCTCAGCCCCTCTCAAATGAGCACGTCTTCGGGGGATCTTCTTCCAGAGATGATGGACAGTGAAACGCCTCCCCCGGACTCCTCCGCTCCAGAAGCGGGCGACCCCAAAGTGTCGTCGCGGAGGGCCTCTCCAGATCCGGTGAGGCCATAAGATAATCCCATAGACCCCCAAAGTCCCAAGTGTCAGGCTCCCGAAGAGAGCATACGAAAGAGTCCGGCATCGTCTGGTGTGCGGTCGGACGTTCTGAGGGAGTTGGTGGGCCGAGCGGCCATCTCAGAAGAGCACCGTACGCTCATGGGTACGGTGATGGAGAGAATCTCGTCCGCTAAAAGCGGATTACATGAAGCCTTTATGAGTCTATTGACAGGTTTTGAGGTATGTGAGAAAATATGTGATAGTATTGCACATGTTAGGTGTGCCTTGTGTAGATAGTATCCCCTGAGACTCTGGTTGTCGTCGAGAACGGTGGCGAACAGAGCATCATATTCCCAGGCAATAACCAAACTGCCTCTATGTGCAGGTGGTGGAATCTTCGGTGGCTAGCCGGACTAGGGAGTTTTCCCAATTAAAACGGCAACTGGATGCGGCAGACGCCGACATCGAGCTTGTTAACAAGAGGCTTAACGAGGCACAGGGTAAGTGTTATTATCTGGTGAACGCCACATAGTAAGAGCAGCATAATGTCAGTATCTTTAATATGTTATGACTGCAGATGGAGCTGCCACCGTGGACGCCTTGCGGGCGGAACTTGCCCGAGCCAAGGAACAAGCGAGGATTAGTAATGTGGCTGCTTTGAAGGTGGCCGAAGAGTTGAAAGCTGAGAAATCCGCACATTGCGAGAGCCAGGAGAAGATGGCCAAGATGGCCGTAGAATTAAAAGACACTGCCGACCATTGCCGGGTCCTTGAGAAAGAAAACCGAGCTAAGGCAACGGACCTTGAGAAGGCCGCGGCAGCAAACAAAGACACCCGTTCTGCTATGAGAGCGAAGAAGGAAGAGCTGCGGGAAGCCGGGGATATTGCGGCTAGGAAACCCTTCATGTTATGGAGGAAGTTTGGAGATCCCCGGTTTGCCCCTCTGGATCGGCTGTGGAGTTCGGCAGATGCGTATATGGATTTTGCGGCAAGCGCTGCCGATGCAGCCAAATACTTCCAAGGTCAGACAGATCGTGAAGTGGACAAACAGTCTCCTTTGGGTATCCTATGAAGACACATTTCTCCGATTTGGAGGTTCGAGCTTATCAGGTTGAAGCTTTTTCATATAAGCATTGCATCCCCAAACTTTCAGAAACGACAACTTTGGTTTTTTGCCAAACCATAGTTCATAAGGCGTCGTCTCAACGGATTTCGATGGTGTCCTATTTAACGAGAATGCAGCTGTCTCTAAAGCATAACCCCAAAACGATAGCGGTAAATCAGTAAGAGACATCATAGATCGCACCATATCTAATAAAGTATGATTACGACGTTCGGACACACCATTACGCTGTGGTGTTCCGGGTGGCGTGAGTTGCGAGACTATTCCGCATTGTTTCAAATGTAGACCAAACTTGTAACTCAAATATTCTCCTCCACGATCAGATTGTAGAAACTTTATTTTCTTGTTATGATGATTTTCAACTTCACTCTGAAATTCTTTCAACTTTTCAAATGTTTCAGACTTATGTTTCATTAAGTAGATATACCCATATCTGCTTAAATCATCTATGAAGGTGAGAAAATAATGATATCGGCCACGAGCCTCAACATTCATTGGACCACATACATCTGTATGTATGATTTCCAACAAATTTGTTGCTCTCTCCATAGTACCGGAGAATGGCGTTTTAGTCATCTTACCCATGAGGCACGGTTCGCAAGTACCAAGTGATTCATAATCAAGTGGTTCCAAAAGTCCATCAGTATGGAGTTTCTTCATGCGCTTTACACCGATATGACCTAAACGGCAGTGCCACAAATAAGTTGCACTATCATTATCAACTCTGCATCTTTTAATTTCAACATTACGAATATGTGTATCACTACTATCGAGATTCATCAAAAATAGACCACTCTTCAAGGGTGCATGACCATAAAAGATATTACTCATATAAATAGAACAACCATTATTCTCTGATTTAAATGAATAACCGTCTCGTATCAAACAAGATCCAGATATAATGTTCATGCTCAATGCTGGCACCAAATAACAATTATTTAGTTCTAATACTAATCCCGAAGGTAGATGTAGAGGTAGCGTGCCGACCGCGATCACATCGACTTTGGAACCATTTCCCACGCGCATCGTCACCTTGTCCTTAGCCAATCTTCGCTTAATCCGTAGCCCTGTTTCGAGTTGCAAATGTTAGCAACAGAACTCAAATACCCAGGTGCTACTTCGAGCATTAGTAAGGTACACATCAATAACATGTATATCACATATACCTTTGTTCACTTTGCCATCCTTCTTATCCGGCAAATACTTGGGGCAGTTCCGCTTCCAGTGACCAGTCTGCTTGCAGTAGAAGCACTCAGTCTCAGGCTTAGGTCCAGACTTGGGTTTCTTCTCCTAAGCAGCAACTTGTTTGCTGTTCTTCTTGAAGTTCCCTTTCTTCTTCCCTTTGCCCTTTTTCTTGAAACTGGTGGCCTTATTGACCATCAACACTTGATGCTCCTTCTTGATTTCTACCTTCGTGGCTTTTAGCATCGCGAAGAGCTCAGGAATAGTCTTATTATCCCTTGCATATTATAGTTCATCATGAAGCTTTTGTAGCTTGGTGGCATTGACTGAAGAACTATGTCGATGACACTATCAACAGGAAGATTAACCCCCAGTTGAGTCAAGTGATTATGATACCCAGACATTTTGAGTATATGTTCACTGACAGAACTATTCTCCTCCATCTTGCAGCTATAGAACTTATTGGAGACTTCATATCTCTCAGTCCGGGCATTTGCTTGAAATGTTAACTTCAACTCCTGGAACATCTCATATGCTCCATGATGTTCAAAACGTCGTTGAAGACCCGGTTCTAAGCCGTAAAGCTTGGCACACTAAACTATCAAGTAGTCATCAGCTTTGCTCTGCCAGACGTTCATAACATCTGGTGTTGCTCCTGCAGTAGGCTTGGCACTTAGCGGTGCTTCCAGGACGTAATTCTTCTGTGCAACAATGAGGATAATCCTCAAGTTACGGACCCAGTCCGTGTAATTGCTACCATCATCTTTCAACTTTTCTTTCTCAAGAAACGCATTAAAATTCAACGGAACAACATCACAAGCCATCTATCTACAATCAAACATAGACAAGCAAGATACTATCATGTACTAAGTTCATGATAAATTTAAGTTCAATTAATCATATTACTTAAGAACTCCGACTTAGAAAGATATCCCTCTAATCCTCTAAGTGATCACGTGATCCAAATCAACTAAACCATGTCCGATCATCACGTGAGATGGAGTAGTATTAACGGTGAACATCAATATGTTGATCATATCTACTATATGATTCACGCTTGACCTTTCGGTCTCCGTGTTCCGAGGCCATATCTGTTATATGCTAGGCTCGTCAAGTTTAACCTGAGTATTCCTCGTGTGCAACTATTTTGCACCCGTTGTATTTGAACGTAGAGCCTATCACACCCGATCATCATGTGGTGTCTCAGCACGAAGAACTTTCGCAACGGTGCATACTCAAGGAGAACACTTATACTTTGATAATTTAGTGAGGGATCATCTTATAATGCTACCGTCAATCAAAGCAAGATAAGATGCATAAAAGATAAACATCACATGCAATCAATATAAGTGATATGATATGGCCATCATCATCTTGTACTTGTGATCTCCATCTCCGAAGTACCTTCATGATCACCATCATCACCGGCGCGACACCTTGATCTCCATGGTAGCATCGTTGTCGTCTCGCCAATCTTATGCTTCCACGACTATCGCTACCGCTTAGTGATAAAGTAAAGCATTACAGCGCGATTGTATTACATACAATAAAGCAACTACCATATGGCTCCTGCCAGTTGCCAATAACTCGGTTACAAAACATGATCATCTCATACAATAAAATTTAGCATCATGTCTTGACCATATCACATCACAACATGCCCTGCAAAAACAAGTTACACGTCCTCTACTTTGTTGTTGCAAGTTTTACGTGGTTGCTACGGGCTTAGCAAGAACCGTTCTTACCTACGCATCAAAACCACAATGATAGTTTGTCACGTTGGTGCTATTTTAACCTTCGCAAGGACTGGCCGTAGCCACACTTGGTTCAACTAAAGTTGGAGAAATAGACACCCGCCAACCACCTGTGTGCAAAGCACGTCGGTAGAACCAGTCTCGCGTAAGCGTACGCGTAATGTCGGTCCGGGCCGCTTCATCCAACAATACCGCCGAACCAAAGTATGACATGCTGGTAAGTAGTATGACTTATATCGCCCACAACTCACTTGTGTTCTACTCGTGCACAACATCAACGCATAAAACCTAGGCTCGGGTGCCACTGTTGGGGAACGTAGTAATTTCAAAAAAATTCCTACGCACACGCAAGATCATGGTGATGCATAACAACGAGAGAGGAGAGTGTTTGTCTACGTACCCTCGTAGACCGGAAATGGAAGCGTTGACACAACATAGAGGAATTAGTCGTACGTCTTCCCGATCCGACCGATCCAAGTACCGAACGTACGGCACCTCCGAGTTCTGCACACATTCAACTCGGTGATGTCCCTCGAGCTCCGATCCAACAAAGTGTTGAGGGAGAGTTTCGTCAGCATGACGGCATGATGACGGTGATGATGTTCTACCGACGCAGGGCTTCGCCTAAGCACCGCTACGATATGACCGAGGTGGAATATGGTGGAAGGGGGCACCGCACACGGCTAAGGAACGATCATGAAGATCAACTTGTGTGTCATGGGGTGCCCCCTTGCCCCCGTATATAAAGGAGGGAGAGGGGAAGGTGCGGCCGGCCCAAGGGGTGCGCCTGGAGGAGTCCTACTCCCACCGGGAGTAGGACTCCCCCCTCTTGCCTTGTTGGAAAAGGAAGGGGGAAGGGAGAAAGAGGAAAGAGGGGCACCACCCCCCCTTCCTTATCCTATTCGGACTAGGGGGGAGGGGGCACGCGGCCTGCCCTGGCCGGCCCTCCTCTTCTCCCTTAGGGCCCATGTAGGCCCAATAACCCCCGGGGGGTTCCGGTAACCCCCCGGTACTCCGGTAAAATTCCGATTTCACCCGGAATGTTTCTGATATCCAAATATAGGCTTCCAATATATCAATCTTTATATCTCGACCATTTTGAGACTCCTCGTCATGTCCGTGATCACATCTGGGACACCGAACAACCTTCGGTACATCAAAACACAAAAACCCTAATTACGATCTTCACCAAACTTTAAGCGTGCGGACCCTACGGGCTCGAGAACTATGTAGACATGACCGAGACACGTCTCCGATCAATAACCAATAGCAGAACCTGGATGCTCATATTGGCTCCTACATATTCTATGAAGATCTTTATCGGTCAGACCGCATAACAATATACGTTGTTCCCTTTGTCATCGGTATGTTACTTGCCTGAGATTTGATCGTCGGTATCTCAATACCTAGTTCAATCTCGTTACCGGGAAGTCTTATTAGTTGCAATGCTTGCAAGGCTTGAGTGATGTGCATTACCGAGAGGGCCCAGAGATACCTCTCCGACAATCGGAGTGACAAATCCTAATCTCGAAATACGCCAACCCACCAAATACCTTCGGAGACACTTGTAGAGCACCTTTATAATCACCCAGTTATGTTGTGACGTTTGGTAGCACACAAAGTGTTCCTCCGGTAAACGGGAGTTGCATAATCTCATAGTCATAGGAACATATATAAGTTATGAAGAAAGCAATAGCAACAAACTAAACAATCAAGTGCTAAGCTAATGGAATGGGTCAAGTCAATCACATCATTCTCCTAATGATGTGATCCCGTTAACCAAATAACAACTCATGTCTATGGTTAGGAAACATAACCATCTTTGATCACTACAAGAAATATGTCAACTAGTGACCTTCTGTCAGTGACCCTGGAAGAATTGGTCATAGATCTATGACCATTTCAGAACAATTGGTCAAAAGCTGTTCGGGGGGCTCCAAACCCTAAACTATAACGACCATTTTGGTCAGAAAGGTCGTAATTTCCTTACAAGAAATGGTCATAAAGCAGATAGCACTGGTCTGCTGCCTTATTTCTAGCTGATCATGACCAATATAGATGGTCATAACCTTGTAAATTGTGGTGGGTTGCTATGACTAGGCGCCACCTCATCAGTTTTGCCTATGTGTCATGTCCATGTGGCAGTTTTTACCCTAGGTTGTGAAGCAACCTATATTTTTGTCATTCTCAAAATTCCCAAAAAAATCTCATAAATTATTTGGGTCATATCTTCATAAAATATGTAAAAATACTTCCTTGCCTAGTTCAAAACTAATTCAACAATATTCAGTTTCCTATTCTGTTCACAACAGCACTTTATGAATGAAGTGCTATTTATATATTCTTGATTGCCCTCGGAATTTTTGGGCACTCTTTCCTATCCAAATCATTACCGCATGACAAAATTCAGCTCCATTTGCCTAGCAAATCTTCCTCAGCAAATTTCCAAAGTTTTTGTCCACCTAGAAGCATTGTGAAGGAAGTACCTTTTTTATATATCAAAATGACATGAAATTTATACAGTTCCTTCATATGCCCAAATTATCACCCTCCTCAAAATTGCAGCTCAGTCAAATCATCTATGTGAGCCCAATTTCAATTCATATTTTATGGCCAAATTGGCACATTGCAAAGCAAGTGTTATATAGACCCCTCCTATTACCCTCAAACTTTCCGGGCACTCTTCAATACCCAAATCATTGCCACATGATAATATTCAGCTCAATTTTCCTAGTAAATCTTTCTCAGGAAATTTCCAAAGTTTCTACCTCGAGAGAAGCTTTGTGAAGTAAGTACTATCTAGGCTTACCCAAATGATCTGAAAATTTACCAGCGCATGACCATACCTATGTAACTTACCTACACCAATTTTTAGCTCATTTCATTCACCAATCTCTCTCACTAGTTTTCCCAAGTTTCTGTCCATAGAAGAGCATTGTGAAGGAAGTACTACTTTGGCCTGTCCAAATGGTATCAATTTTCTACAATGCTTTCATATGCCCAAATAACCATCTTCCACCAAATTTCAGCTCAATCCATTCATTATTTTGAGCCCAGCTTCAACATTCATATTTTTGTCTAGCGTGGTACTTTGCAAAGCAAGTACCACCTAGGATCCTCCTTTTGAGCTAAAAATTTGTGAAGACATTATCCTTAGTAGATGATCATCCTCAGCCAAAATTCACGCCCATTGGCCATGTGCATTTCCCGTACCGCTAATCAAACACTTGGCTGCTAATTCATCTTTAATCATAGGTCGGTCTCCTTGTGAGATTCTTCTGTTGTAATTTTCTTCCTAGCACCTACCTAGGGAGTTCCCAACCCACTAGACATGCCTAGGCCTCCCAGAAAGCATGTCAACGCCAAGGTCACGCGGTGACCACGCGGCGGGCATGCGAGTTTACGGCTTTGGAGTTGGGGCCCTGGGCCACATCCAAACCTCGACGTATCGCCACCAAACCATGTATTTATGATTAAATAGATACTTATGTAACTAGAAATGATTTTGGAAAAAAATAAAGAGCAAACAATAAGGTAGATGCAGTTCAAAATTGACCCGCTTCCTACTGAATCGGCAGAAAATTGTCTTTTTCACAAGTGATGGATCAAAACTTTTGACACCAAACCATTGTGTCAATTATGCATTAAATATGGCCTAATATTTTATAAAAATGATTTGGTCCAATTTTGCAACAAATATATGCTAGGTCCTTCACAAAAAGAACTCAATTCGGGCACTCGGAAAATGGAAAATGAATTTTCCATGCAAAGAAAATAAAAAGTCCCTTAGGCAACATTGTTTGCCATTCCAATATGCAGCCTTGTGCATAATATGAGATCATTTGAACAAACTATGCCATGAATGTGGCCATAAGATTGATCATTTGGCTTGAAAGCCATGAATCTTCACGCATGATAGCTCATTTCTGAGAACACTTTTTTAAAATAATTGCCGTATTACAAGTTTATTTTTTTTCCTGAAAACTTGGTCACATATAATGACACAATGCAAAGGTTTTCCAAATTTTTGATTTTTTTTAATTTTTTATGCCCATTTCAAAACGCGGTCAAAACGGCGGGTTTGACCGTTCCTAGCTAGTGGTTGAATCTTGGAAAACTTTTGATGTTTCCCTTATTAAATAGATACTTATGTATCTAGAAATGATTTTTTGAAAAAATAAAGAGCAAACTATGAGGCAGCTGCAGTTCAAATTTGACCCGCTTCCAACTGAATCGGCGGGAATTTGTCTTTTTCACTAGAGGTGGATCAAGGCATTTAATACCCAACCATTTGGTCAATTGTGAATCAGATATGGCCTAGTATTTTATAAAATTGATTTGGTACCATTTTGCAACAAATATATTGTAGGTCCTTCACAAAAAGAACTCAATTCGGGCACCCGAAAAATGGAAAATGAATTTTTCGTGTAAAGAAAATAAAAAGTCCCTTAGGAAACATTTTTTGCCATTCCAATATGCACCCTTGTGCACAATATGCGATCATTTGAACAAACTATGCCATGAGTGTGGCCATAAGATTGATCATTTGGCTTGAAAGCCATGAATCTTCATGCATGATAGCTCATTTGTGAGAACACTTTTTTAAAATAATTGCCGTATTACAAGTTTGTTATTTTTCCTGGGAACTTGGCCACATATGATGACACAATGCGAAGGTTTCCCAATTTTTTGATTTTTTTTGAATTTTTTATGCCCGATTCAAAATGCAGTCAAAACAGCGGGAATGACCGTTCCTAGCTAGTGGTTGAATCTTGGAATTTTTTTGGTGTTTCTCTCATTAAATAGATACTTATGTACCTAGAAATGATTTTTGGAAAAAATAAATAGCAAACTATGAGGCAGCTGCAGTTCAAATTTGACCCGTTTCCACCTGAATCGGCGGAAATTTGTCTTTTTCACAAGAGGTGGATAAAAACTTTTTACACCCAACCATTTGGTCAATTGTGCATTAAATATGGCCTAGTATTTTATAAAAATGATTTGGTCCAATTTTGCAACAATTATTTGGTAGGTCCTTCACTAAAAAACCTCCTTTCGGACACTCGGAAAATGGAAAATGGTTTTTTCGTCCAAAGAAAAAGAAAACTTCCTTAGGCAACATTGTTTGCCATTCCAATATGCACCCTTGTGCACAATATGAGATCATTTGAAGAAACTATGCCATGAACGTGGCCATAAGATTGATCATTTGGCTTGAAAACCATTGATCTCCACACGTGATAGCTCGTTTCTGAGAACACTTTTTTAAAATAATTGCCGTATTACAAATTTGTTATTTTTCCTGGGAACTTGGCCACATATGATTACACAATGTGAAGGTTTCCCAATTTTTTGATTTTTTTTTTGAATTTTTTATGCCCGATTCAAAATGCGGTCAAAACGGCGGGAATGACCGTTCCTAGCTAGTGGTTGAATCTTGGAATTTTTTTGGTGTTTCTCTGATTAAATAGATACTTATGTACCTAGAAATGATTTTTGGAAAAAATAAATAGCAAACTATGAGGCAGCTGCAGTTCAAATTTGACCCGTTTCCACCTGAATCGGCGGAAATTTGTCTTTTTCACAAGAGGTGGATCAAAACTTTTTACACCCAACCATTTGGTCAATTGTGCATTAAATATGGCCTAGTATTTTATAAAAATGATTTGGTCCAATTTTGCAACAATTATTTGGTAGGTCCTTCACAAAAAAACCTCCTTTCGGGCACTCGGAAAATGGAAAATGGTTTTTTCGTCCAAAGAAAAAGAAAACTTCCTTAGGCAACATTGTTTGCCATTCCAATATGCACCCTTGTGCAAAATATGAGATCATTTGAAGAAACTATGCCATGAACGTGGCCAATAAGATTGATCATTTGGCTTGAAAGCCATTGATCTCCACACGTGATAGCTCGTTTCTGAGAACACTTTCTTAAAATAATTGCCGTATTACAAGTTTGTTATTTTTCCTGGGAACTTGGCCACATATGATGACACAATGTGAAGGTTTCTCAATTTTTTGATTTTTTGAATTTTTTATGCCCGTTTCAAAATGCGGTCAAAACAGCGGGAATGACCGTTCCTAGCTAGTGGTTGAATCTTGGAATTTTTTTGGTGTTTCTCCAATTAAATAGATACTTATGTACCTAGAAATTATTTTTGGAAAAAATAAATAGCAAACTATGAGGCAGCTGCAGTTCAAATTTGACCCGCTTCCAGCTAAATCGGCGGAAATTTGTCTTTTTCACGAGAGGTGGATCAAAACTCTTTACACCCAACCATTTGGTCAATTGTGCATTAAATATGGCCTAGTATTTTGGAAAAATGATTTGGTCCAATTTTGCAACAAATATTTGGTAGGTCCTTTACAAAAAAAACTCCTTTTGGGCACTCGGAAAATGGATAATGGTTCTTTTTCGCAAAGAAAATAAAAAATCCCTTTGTCGATACTGTTTACCAATCCAAGATGTAAACTTTTGTAGAGTATGATATCACTTGAACAAATATTTGGTAGGTCTTTTACAAAAAAACTCATTTTGAGTACTGAAAAATGGAAAATGATTTTTCCATGACCTATTTAAAAGGTCACAAAGTCTTCGAATTGTTTGTTGCGTTCTGATTGGTCCATAGGCATATCACGCGGATCATGCATCAGACACCGTCGGATGCTCCCGGATCCAACGGCGGACCTCATCCCCTCACCCTCTCACCCACGTAGCCCTCTCACCCCCTCACCCACGCATCCCCCCACTCCCCACCGTTCCAACCCTTCTCTCCCGCACCCGCACCCGCTCGCCAAACCCTAGCCGCCGTCGCCCCCGCGCCATGGTCGTCGACAGCGAGGAGCCCGAATCCCCACGCCTCCCTGTCCTCAAGTGGGTCATGTCCCCCGCCATGGGCACAGCGGGCCTTCCATATCCGTGCCGTCGATGAGCTGGATCCATGCCTCCTCGCGCCACCGACGTCTGCCCGATCCAGATCGACACCACCACCCTCTCATCCTCATGTGCCAAGCGCCGCCACCACCATCAGATCATGGAGCATCACATCTGATGGTGTCCCCAGCGTGGCCAGCCTCCGTCTCCGGCCCCTTCGCCCTCGCCACGGACCTCGCCCGCTGCTCCTTCGACCACACGCTCCGCTGAGAGGTCAGCTCATTCTCCATCCATCCGTCCATCTGCGCCAGATCCGTGCCTGTTGTATGCTGTTGTGTTGCTCCTTGCTTACGAGTAGTAGGCCCCGGGATTGCACCACGTATCGCGCGCGCGTAGCGGCCGCTGGGTCTGGCCGCCGCCCTCTGCGGCCTGCCTCGTCCTGATTTGCCACAATGACGGCGGTCATGTGCAGGTCCTCTGCTGCGCCTTGTGCTTGATTGGGAGCTTCCCTGCCATTTCTAGGTGTAGGAGGTTGAAATATGCTACTCTAGATTCCATGCTTCATTTCTGCCTACTAGCGAGATCTCTGTATCATTCGTTAGGGGCTCATGGCTCCTGCTGTCAACTAACTGCTTGCACCAAAAGTCGGGACAATTGTTCTAGGTGCGGGTGCCTTCCGCTTCTGTCTTTTGTCAAACTATTCATAAACTTGTTATATTTCATTTGACACGCATAGTCTGGTCAAACTATTCATAAAGTAGGACTGTAGCTTCAGGTTTGTATATAAAACATCTATGTCCAGTTTGATGATGTGTGCTGTTTGTTTCTTACTGGCAGCTGTGGATACTATGGATACACATTGAACTTGAGCTCCTTAACACGGAACACGGCCAACATTGGATCCAAGAATGGGAAGCAGATCAGGAAAGGCGTCGTCTCATTCTTTGTGATTTTTTCTGTTGTGTGCCTTGAAAAGCATGGTTGCAACCATTCCTAATTTTTTATTCCTGTTCGATTTGGATTTGGATGCAGCAGGTGCTCTACTCTTGCACATGTCTGGTGGCGTCTCCGGCGCAGCGGTGCTTCTTGAGGTGACTGGCATGACGACGGTTGTGTATGGCGGTGACCACAAGCTCTCCGGTGAGCGACTCCCTCTCCTACCTCTAGTTCCCTTTTCTACTCCTATAGCATTGCTCTGTTGGTTTAGAACACTAGCAACAAGAGTAGTAAAAGCTTACTAATGTAGGAGTAGTGAAAGCTTCATGGTTGATCCTGATTGCTAAACATGGGAGATGTGTCTTCTTTTGCATATCAATTACATAGTTGTGCTTTGTGATTAAGTGAACTATTGTAATCTCCGTAGTAGCTTACAAGGGGGAAAGAAAAATTTCTTGTGTCAATGCTATCTGTAGTTGTGTCGTGTGCACTACTTTGAAATGTCGGTCTATGGCTGTTGAGTGTACCCATGACTGACTTGCTGTCACCTCGATTGAGAAATCTAAAAGAAACTCACCAGTTGAATTGTTTTTGATACCTGACAGCCACCGAGTGTTTCTTGTGTAGATAGGGGAAAGAAAACTAAATTGAATTTCACACTTTCCACGGTCTAGACAAGTTGCTTACATGACTGACTATATGTCTTGTTAAATTGGAGGGTAAGATTGCAATTTATGGTGGGTGGGAGTGACTGAAGTTTTGCATGAAGATGGCAGATTTTATACCATTTCCTTGAATTTATGTGACTCTTTTGATTTGATCTTGTTTCAATTTGATGTGGCGCATTTGGTGGTATATAACTGTATCGTTGTGTGCGCGTTTGTTGCAGCCTGGGGCTGAAGCAGAAGCTGGTTCCTGAGTGCCATGGCTGACTAGTGGAGCTCGGCGACAAGCTGCAGATTTGTAGAACAGAGGACCCGGTTGGGCTGTTGACGGCAACCGAGGTATGCTCTCCTCCTCTCCTTGCGTCTGGGTAGTTGCTAATTAATCTGAAGGCATTCAAAGTTGAAATATGTACACTTGTTACCACCAAGTTAGAAGATTTTGCTTGGCTTGTCTATTATGTTGTACAGAGTATATGTGAAGAAGAGAAAGATTGGAATTTGAAGAGGATGCTCTATGTAATAATGTCCAGAGTCTAGACAGGTTGCTAGATGTGACTTGCGTATTATATATCTCATGTTAAATTGAAGAGGATTTTGTTGTCATGTGTTTGCGTTGGAATATACTGTTCAGTCAATCTGTATAGGTCCTAGCGGCATCTTTTGCTAATGAATATACTGTTCTTATATAGTCAATCTATGTTTTCTCTCCTGTGATGTTAATTATTAGTTTCACCTGCCCTTATGTTTACCACCTTCCTGTTTCCCCGTGGTTTCCGGGCGACCGTTGTTCTGAACTTGTTGTTTGTTGGTTGGTTATTGTCAGGGGCGAGTTCCGCGTGGAGTTCAAGCAGAAGAACCCCCAAGAACAAGTCAGTGGCCACCGTAAGTCCCTTCCAACAAAAATCCCACTCCTGAGCATTTTCCAATATGGTTTAATATGCAGATAACAGGAGAGCTAGTGATCCTATGTTAAAATTAATGCGTACTTGTCAATTCTAGCTTATATTTGTGTCTTGTGATCCTGTTCTAATTAATGTGTATACTACAAGCCCTTGTTTTCCTATCTAAATGCATGCACAAAATTTCAGTTATCTTCTGAAAAATTGTTCGTTCATTTTTCAGTTTCTCAAATACAAAATAGCTTGCTCCTTTCAGTTCATACATTTTGTTCATAACCATTTTGTTTTATAACATGCAGATGATTGCCTTCATTCATGTTTTGACGTGAGATCTGGGGCGAAGTTGGAAGAAGCAAGGCATGCAGGATCTAGGCATGCATGCATGCTGTCTTATCCCTCCTGCTCCTAGGGAGATGCAGGACTTTGTTGTAATGTTGCCCTTGGAATTTGGATGTAATCCTGATTTTGCTGAGAATTTGATGTATATGTCCTTGCTAATTGTTATTCAAATGCTGGGAGTTATGTACATATTCTTAGAATAATATTGTTTACTTGAAATGCATTTATGTACTGGAAAATATATTGGCATTGAATCTGGTTTGTGGAATGGATACCTGACTTGTGGGACCCATTTATGAAAATAATTTGAGCAATTTTGAAATTTCTGTCAAATGGGCCCAATGTGTGAGATGATGACAAGTGGCACCCATTTGATTGGTGGGACCAGCTCTAAAATATAATGGCCCAAACAAAGATAAAAATAAAACCTGCTGTTAAAAGGGCCATGCAAAGAAATCAAAGGCTGAATTGTTGGGCCAGACCCATGTAGCTAATAAAATCACAGAAAAAAATACATTGAAAAGGCCGAATTGTTGGGCTAGGCCCATGTAGAAAATCAAATTGGACCGGGCTGAATCTTGTGCCACATCACATTTGCCACGCTGGATGCCTACGTGGCTTGGGGAGGTTGCTAGTGACCAAAACGCCACAGTAGACGTATTTTGGTCATAAACGTCTACGACCATTCTAGAAGAAAGGTCGCTATAGTCAGTTTATGACCGCCAGCTTTTGACCTTATGTTTTTGGTCACAAAAAGGTCACAAATTGAAAACAGTGACCATTCAGTGACCAATAGTGCTGGTCACAAGTTGACATATTTCTTGTAGTGGATCAACGAGCTAGTCAAGTAGAGGCATACTAGTGACACTCTGTTTGTCTATGTATTCACACATGTATTATGTTTCTGGTTAATACAATTCTAGCATGAATAATAAACATTTATCATGATACAGGGAAGTAAATAATAACTTTATTATTGCCTCTAGGGAATATTTCCTTCATAAACTGCTTGACCGATTTAAACTTAGGATCAATGTTAAGAGTGTGCTCAGCGAGTTCCCTCGGTACACCTGGCATGTCAGAAGGCTTCCATGCAAAGATGTCCCAGTTCTCACGGATGAACTCGATGAGCGCGCTTTCCTATTTCGAATCCAGGTTAGCACTGATGCTAAACTACTTGGATGAATCGCCAGGAACAAAATCAACTAACTTGGTCTCCTTAGCCGATTTAAACTTCAAGGACGGGTCATGCTCTGTAGTTGGCTTTTTCAGAGAAGTCATATCCACCGGATCAACATTGTCCTTATAAAATTTCAACTCCTCTGTTGCACAAATTGATTCAGCATAAGCCGCATCACCTTCCTCACATTCCAAAGCTATCTTTCGACTCCCATGTACCGTGATGGTCCCCTTATGACCTGGCATCTTGAGCTGCAGATAAACATAACAGGGCCTTGCCATGAACTTAGCATATGCCGGTCGTCCAAACAGAGCATGATAAGGGCTCTTGATTTTCACCACCTCAAAGGTCAATGTCTCTGATCTAGAATCATAATCGTCCCCAAAAGCAACTTCCAGAGCTATCTTACCAACTGGATATGCCGACTTACCAGGCACCACCCCATGGAAAATAGTGTTTGAAGGTTTAAGATTTTTATCCGTCAACCCCATGCGACAGAAGGTTTCATAATAAAGAATATTGATGTTTCTCCCTCCATCCATGAGCACCTTGGTGAACTTATACCCTCCAACCTGAGGTGCAACTACCAACGCCAGATGACCCGGATTATCAACCCGGGGCGGATGATCCTCTCGACTCCACGCAATGGGCTGCTCAGACCAACGCATGTAATGGGGTACTGCCGGTTCAACGGAGTTTACTTCCCTTTTATGAAGCTTCTGATCCCGCTTACACAAGCTTGTGGTGAAGACGTGATACTGCCCGCTATTCAGCTGTTTCGAGTTACTCTGATATCCAGACTGCTGCTGCTGATTTCCCTGACCAGACTATTGATGGTAGCCGCCTTGATTGCCTTGACTATCATGATGACCTTGAGGACCTTGAAATCCAGAGCCTGAACCGCCACCACCGTAACCTGGCCCCTGTGAACTGGATCTTGGACCGCCTCCCGGTCCATGGTTACCTTGGAAAAGATTTGAATTCTTGAACTCCCTCATGATGTAACAATCCTTCCAGAGATGAGTAGACGGTCTCTAACGTGTACCATGCTTTGGGCAGGGCTGATTAAACAGATGTTCAAGATTCATGCCTGATCCTCTAGTTTGCAGGGGTGATCTATCCTTCCGGCCCTGGCCATCATTCTACGCATTGGTATTTGCCACAAAGTCCAGGTTGTTATCTGCCCTACGCTTACCATTACCTCCTTGATTCGCCGCCGGGTTATGCTGCTGCCCTTTGGTGTTGCTGCTCTTTTTTCCCTTTCCCGGTTTGTCATCATCAGACTCGGGATCTTTGGTACTATCAGAGTCAGCGTACTTAACCAGAGCTGCCATAAGTGTCCCCATGTCATTGCAGTGACGTTTAAGCCGCCCTAATTTCTGCTTGAGGGGCGTAAAACGGCAATTTTTCTCCAACGTCAGGACTGCTGAATCGGCATTAATCTGGTCTAACAAGTGCAGTATCGTTGAAACCCGGCACACCCAATGGGTTGTTGATTCACCTTCTTCCTAGACACAAGAGGCCAGATCCACAATGGACATGGGCTGCTTGCATGTGTCCTTGAAATTCCAGATAAACCGGGCTTTTAACTCGGCCCATGACCCAATGGAGTTAGCCGGTGGCCCCTTCAGCCAAGTACGAGCCATTCCTTCTAACATCATGGTGAAATACTTAGCACATGCAGCCTCGTCAACATCTAACAGCTCCATCGCCATCTCATAAATCTCAACCCATGCTTCCGGAGGTAAATCGGCCGTGTAATTGGGTACCTTACGGGGGCCTTTGTAATCTTTGGGCAACCGTACATTACGCAAAGCCGGGGCCAAAAACGGCACACCCAAAGATCTGAAAGTTACTCCTTTCTCGACCGAAGCCGTCACATGAACCGGAGAAGGTTGACGGGCCGCGTACTGCGCCGCTAACTCGGCCTCTCGACGTGCTCTACCTTGGTCTACCATCTTCTGAACATCGGCACCACCGCCTGCCGGGTTATGGCCACGAGGAGGATTACGATTCCGCGCATTGCTTGACACGGTCGGCTCATCTATATGTCTGCTATAACTTCGGCTTGGGCGGGGGGGTGGAATGAATCCTCTCACGGCTATACGAATAAGCCTGCTGCTGGGCGAGGGCTATCTGAAGGAGCTCTCTAGCCTGTCGCGTCTCAACTGCTATCGGGGACTCGCCTTCGACTGTGAGAGCCGCCAATCGCGAAGCGGCAGCGACCATGTTATCCAAGGGGTTAGAGTAATGACCCAGTGGTGTCGGCACATGATGTGGCGTCGGTGCATGTTGCGGCGGGTTATTACCCTGACGAGGCGGATCCATCATGCGCGGTTGAACCGGCGCCCCTGTTCCTGGTTCTTCAGTCCGGTTTATCACTGGCTGGTTACTGGTCCCTGCTCCGGGCGTGTTGAAGAGGTTTCTCGGCTCGTAAACAAAAGGTAGGCGGGTCTGATGCCTTCTCCTCATGACATCATTTGCTGCGTTCTGATCTAGCATAAGCCGGAAGGATTCCGATTGAACCTGTTGTGCTTGAGCCTCCAACTCGGCCCGTATCGTGGCCATCCTTACATCCTCGGCTGCTAGGTCTTCCTTGGCTTGAGTTATCTAGTCTCTTACCTTGGCAATTTCCGCATTATGTTCATCCCGGTTTGCCACACTAACCTCGGTCATCATCAAGGTTGCTAGAGCGTCAAGTAAACCGGACAAGACTTGAGCCGACGGGCGCATAGGGTCTCCTGCCCCGGCCGCTTTTGCCGCTGCTGAACCGGAAATTAACGCCGCTGTAGTTGAAGAATTCTGCCCTGGCTGTGTACCGGCCATGAAGATCGCAACCCAGTTCTGCGGTCGTGGGGATCCAGAATACTGTCACCATTAGAATAGCCCCCACACGGGCCATCTTGCAGCTAGTATAATCACTCGGTTTCTCCACTAGATGATTCGCCATCGGAATACACGACGGTTTCACCACCAGACACTGATCTATCCTCAGATTCTGCCCTGTGGATGACTCCCACGAAGGCACGCTTCATGGCAGGCAGAACCCAGGCGAGTCTCGCATGCTGAGCCGTATCGATGATGTCGGTGCAGATGTCCGACTCAGGGCCCGGTTCACCGATCTTGCCGATGAAGACATGAATTCCACCGAAGGGGACCCGGTACCCGTACTCAATGGAGTCGGCCTCGGGGCCCCAGCCTGCATCGTCGATGTAGAGCTTGCCGCGGTGACTCTTGGTCATCCGGCCCATGGCGTATCCCTTGATCCTTTTGAAGTTGCCCTTTAAGAACTCGAAACCATCATGCGAAAGCCCCACGGTGGGCGCCAACTGTCGTGGAAACGTCACGGCAGATGTCCTAGTGTGAGGACTTAGTCGTGGAGCCATCGCGTTGTGGTTAGCTTAAAGGGGTTAAACAGAATAAAGGACACGAGAGTTTATACTGGTTCGGCCCCTTACAATGAAGGTAAAAGCCTAATCCAGTTTGTAGTTGGTATTGCTAGGGTTTCGATGACCGGGGAGCGAATATGCTTGACCCGGCTCTTGATCTCTTGTTTTTGTGTCCCTAAACCGTCGTCGGGTCGTCCCTTTATATACACAGGTTGACGCCCAGCGGTTTGCAGAGTCCCGACCGGCTCATAAATGTGTTCGGCTCGGTGTCTACCTTTTCTTATCTTACAACACAAGTTATACACCCTATGGCGGTTTACATCTACGGGCCCTAATCTGCCCTTGGGCCTTGGGCCTTCTTGTTAAATCTCCTTCGTAAAGCGCTGCATTCCTTGTCCTCGTGGGCTTCGATAGGAACAACTAGCTATGAGTATAATCCGGCCCCTCCTGGGCGGTTTATACTCAATAGTTATATCCCAACAACCCTGCTTTTGCTACTTCACCTATCTGTATTTCTGATAAGGATTATGATTTCTCTGTCGATCCTGAGATAAATACCTTGGTTGAATCTAATCCTTTTATGGCTATGAATCTCAAACTGTTGTGGCACATCTTACTAAATTGAATGATATAGCCACCCTATTCACTAATGAGGAAAAATTCGTTACTACTATATCCTTAAGTTATTTCCGTTCTCATTAAAGGGTGATGCTAAAATATGGTTTAATTATCTTGATCCTGGCTGTGTGCGTAGTCCCCAGGATATGATTTATTACTTCTCTGCTAAATATTTCCCCGCTCATAAGAAACAAGCTGCCTTAAGGGAAATATATAATTTTGTGCAAATTGAAGAAGAAAGTCTCCCACAAGCTTGGGGGAGGCTTCTCCGATTACTTAATGCTTTGCCTAATCATCCTCTCAAGAAAAATGAAATACTTGATATCTTTTATAATGGACTAACCGATCCTTCCAGAGACCACCTGGATAGTTGTGCTGGTTGTGTTTTCAGGGAAAGAACTGTTGATCAAGCTGAATTGCTATTGAATAATATGTTGAGTAATGATAATGATTGGACACTTCCTGAACCAACTCCTAAGCCAACTCCGAACAAAAGGGGTATTCTATTTCTTAGTACTGAAGATATGCAAGAGGCAAAGAAATCTATGAAAGAAAAGGGTATTAAAGCTGAAGATGTTAAGAATTTACCACCTATTGAAGAAATACATGGTCTTGATAACCCGACACAGGTAGTAAAGGTAACTTCTCTCTATAGATTTAATAAGGTTGAAATCCAATCTACTAAGTTTGCCAGCCAATGCTTGGATGAGTTTGATGATTTTATTGTTAAACAAGAAGACTTCAATGCTTATGTTGGTAGACAATTGAAACGTAATGCTTATATGATTGAACACTTGAGTGATTATATGTCTAGAGTAAAGGTGACCTTAAACTTATTAGTAAACATGCTTCTATGGTTACCACTCAAGTAGAACAAGTGCTTAAAGCACAAGATGATTTGCTCAATGAATTAAATAATAAGAAAAAATATGATGCTGTTAAAGTTGTGACTAGAGGGGGTAAAATGACTCAGGAACCTTTGTATCCTGAGGGCCACCCTAAGAGAGTCGAGCAAGATTCTCAGAGAACTAATGTTGATGCACCTAGTCCTTCTAAAAAGAAGAAAAAGAAACATGATAGGACTTTGCATGCTTCTAGTGAACCTGTTGTTGACACGCCTGAGAATCCCAATGATATTTCTATTTCTAATGCTGAAACACAATCTAGTAATGAACATGAACCTTGTGATAATGTTAATGGTGATGTTCATATTGATGCTCAACCTAGCAATAACAACGATGTAGAGATTGAACCTACTGTTGATCTTGATAACCCACAATCAAAGAATCAACGTTATGATAAGAGAGACTTTGTTGCTAGGAAGCACGGTAAAGAAAGAGAACCATGGGTTCAGAAACCCATGCCTTTTCCTCCTAAACCATCCAAGAAAAAGGATGATGAGGATTTTGAGCGCTTTGCTGAAATGATTAGACCTATCTTTTTGCGTATGCGTTTGACTGATATGCTTAAAATGAATCCTTATGCTAAGTATATGAAAGATATTGTTACAAATAAAAGGAAGATACTGAAAGCTGAAATTTCCACCATGCTTGCCAATTATACTTTTAAAGGTGGAATACCAAAGAAACTAGGAGATCCAGGAGTACCAACTATACCATTCTCCATTAAATAAATTATGTTAAAACTGCTTTATGTGATCTTGGAGCCAGTGTTAGTGTTATGCCTCTCTTTTTATATCGTAGACTTGATTTGAATAAGTTGACACCCTCTGAAATATCTTTGCAAATGGCTGATAAATCAACTGGTATACCTGTCAGTATTTGTGAGGATGTGCCTGTTGTGGTTGCAAACGTTACTATTTTAATGGACTTTGTTATTCTTGATATTCCCGAGGACGATAGTATGTCTATTATTCTTGGTAGACCCTTTTTGCATACTGCAGGGGCTGTTATTGATTGCAACAAAGGCAATGTCACTTTTCATGTTAATGGTAATGAGCATACGGTACATTTTCCGAGGAAACAACCTCAAGTCCACAGTATAAATTCTATTGGAAAAACTTCAACAATTACTATTGGAGATTTTGAATTTCCTCTTCCTACTGTCAAGAAGAAATATGATATTCTTATTGTTGGGGACATGCATATCCCCGTTGAGGTAACTTGGTGTTATTCGAAAATTCTCCGGTTTCATGTTATTCGGAAAGACTTTGTTAACAAGACTTGATCAACCTTGTTAGTGGGTTCCTTTTGATGAGCATGACATGGATGAAGTTAGAAAGCACAACTCTCTGTATCCTCCTTTTACTTTATGTTATTTAGATTAAATAAAGCAAAAATAGTATTTTTCGCTTGTTTTCTAGATTATCATTGCAATACAAAATACCCTGAAAATAAAAGTTCTCCAAATGTCCTGAAAATGAAATATAATTTTTTCTAGAATATTTAAGAATTATTGGCACTGAGAACACACCGGGGGGCCACACCACCTGGCCACGAGGGTCCAGGGCGCCCCCTGCCTCGTGGACCCCATGTGGGCCCCCTCCACTTATTCCAGCACCCACACACTTCGTCTTCCTCCAGAAAAAATCGTCCCATAGCTCAAACCCGAGTTCTAACTCATCTTGCTGCCATTTTCGATCTCCTTGCTCAAAGCTCCATTCACAAAACTGCTTTGGGGGATTGTTCTTTGGTATGTGACTCCTCCAATGGTTCAATTAGTTTTTGTTCTAGTGCTTTACTTATTGCAAATTTTTGCTGCTTAGGTGACCCTGTTCTTGAGCTTGCATGTCAAATTTATGTGGTCAAAAGTAGTTTTAATGCATGATATGGCTTCTAGGCAGTTGTAGGAGTAGTTGCTATCAATCTTGTTGAGTTTGGTTCGCTTTTCTTTTGAGTCACTAAAAATTTCAGAATTTTTTTAGAGAAAGATAAATGTTTAGGAAAATGTACCAAGGTGGTTCCTCAAGGAAGCAAGGACCAAGGCTCGCGATACGTGAGCGGGATGATGAACCACCGAGGGAAGCTCAAGTGCGGCCTTGTGAATTGCCGTCAGAGGAGTTCATGGTCCAGGCAGGCACCAAGGATGAATTTGACGCGTATGTGCGTAGCGCTGATCTTGAGAGCTTCGTGTCAGATAAGTGCTGGCAATACCGCTATCTAACTGATTCCTTTGTGAGAAGGTTTAAATTTATATCCTCGCGCAATTCTCACACTGTTTTATTTGATCTTTATGATAAATCATATACCATGGACCTACAAGATTTTAATACTGCTTGTAAACTCCCGCGCTGGGGTAATGTTAGTGAACCTCACAAATTTGAATATAAAGACTTTTTTGCTAGTATTACTATGGGGGAATCTAGGGAAGTCACACAAGCTACCTGTCGGTGGAAACGACACCTATGGAATCACTGGGATCCCTTCTACGGTTGGTGGGCGCGGGGTTGTGCAAACAGCGGGTCTAGTAGCCAGCACAAAGATCGTTTACCTAGGTTCAGGCCGCAAGGATGCGTAATACACTAATCCTGCTTTGGTGTATATTTGAGTTTTCTTGAGCTTTCGAACTAGCTGCAGTGCGTGCGTAGTCCAAAAGATCCGAATCCCTCTCCAGTACGCCTCGGACCTCCTTTTATATGTCCAAGGGGTCTCCATCAGTGGTGTACAGTGCATACAAGAGGTGTGAAGTTACTACAGTGTGATCGTCCTTATCACTGACAGTGAATTAAATGCACCGCTTGGGTGCATGGCTCCTAATCGGCCACCAGGAAAGTAGCCTGCCTAGTCACCACCGCTTGAGCATCTAGCCATGCTATCTTGACACGTGCTTGGGAAGACTCCAATAGAGGTAGTTCTTGAGCGGTGGGTGAATACGTGGCCAGGCAGTCCTCATTTATCTAATGACGTGCCTATCATTGCTATAGAGTGCCGGCAAGGAATTTTGCTTGCCGTTTCGAAGCTTGCCGGGTCAATACTTGCCGAGCGGCAAGGAACTTGCCTGCCGATCCAAGGCTTGCCGGGGTCTCAAGGAATTTGCTTGCCGATCCAAGGCTTGCCGGGGTCTGGCTTGGCGGCCCTAGAGACCCTGCTGAAGTGGCTTGGACTCGATCCCGGGCATGGTCTCGACTCCGCCAGACTCGTCTACCCGGCAGGGGAGGCCTTCCTGGGGGATCTTCTGGTTGGTTTGCTTGAGTGTTGATCCATGGCACGGGAGAGACACTCCCCGCGCGGCAGTAGTGCTTGCCGACGAAATGATTGCCGGGCATTGCTGAGCACTGTCATGGCCCATCTTCAGAGGTTAGTGGGACCCTGGTTCTCATTACACCGACACTACCATAGGGAGCATTCATTTCCCTTCCAAACATTATTTTGCTCTCTTCATTGGTAGATGCATTAACGGTAAAGATGAGGCTTGTCACATGTGCGTTCCAGACCTTAGTGACCTCAAGAGTGCGGTATTAGGTGATAAACAATATAACTTGGGGGCCATTGTTGCACGAAGGTTGCATCACAATAGTGTAAGTGGAGATTTGTTTGGTGGAATATGTGCAACTCGTGTAGCTAATTATCTTAATATACCCATCCATGGAAATGATATGGAGTTGCCTCCTGCTTATCTAGATTATGATGCTATGGTTCACCATCAGTTTCTTGAGAGGAACGATCAGTTCCTCTAGTACAGACTAATCTTTGACAGACAACACACCATCCATGTTGCCCTCCCTGCTCCTACTTTCTTTGACTTTCAGGCAAAAAGGAGATATGTTATAACCAAGGAGGAAGGGAACGAATATGAGAGGAGGACGGAGGCAGCTCACCTCCAAGCTGCAGCTCGTCAGGTAGTAGCTGTTGCATCTTAGTACGACCCCAGCTACAACTTTGGATATCCATTGGGCCAGCAGTGGCCATAGACAAACTTAGGACAAAAGCCTAAGCTTGGGGGAGTACGTATTTCTCACCGACATTACATTCATGTTCACACACTCATTCCAGTTGTCGGTGTTCATACTTTTTGATTGTACTATCCATGCTAGTTTAATTTCTTTTTATGCCTTCTTCTTCTGTGTTTGAAAAAACTTAAGAAAAACCAAAAAATTAGTTGTAGCTTTTAGCTAGTTTACTTTCCATGCTTGTAGTAGTAATAATTAAAAGAAAACCCAAAAAGATTTCTCATTCTTCTTTTACTTATTGGGAGCTTTCCTGTGTAAATAGTTTTGTTTCTTTTCTTTTCTTTGGGGGTCGAGAGGAGAAGACCATGATGAAAATGTTGAGTGGCTCTCATATGCATTATTGTTGATCTAACTAAGAGCCCATATTACACTGTCTTCTCCCTTGTATTAAATGCTTGTAGATTCCAGGTTAGGCCAATGCACATGCACTATTATTATTATCCACACCGTTCACTCGTGCAAGTGAAAGGCAATAATGGCGATATATGATGGACTGGTTGAGATGAGAAAAGCTGATATGAACTCGACCTATCTTGTTTTTGTAAATATGATTAGTTCATTGTTCCTGATTCAGCCTATTATGAATGAAACATGTTTGCAATGACAATTCGAGATTATAGTTGCTCATGCCATGCTTAATCAGCTAGGAGTTTATAATGGTTTACCTTGTGTGCCAGCATGCTATTAAAATGGTTGTGATGTGGTATGATAGGGTGGTATCCTCCTTTGAACGATTCGAGTGGCTTGACTTGGCACATATTCACACATGTAGTTGAAACAAAATCAACATAGCCTCCACGATATTTATGTTCATGATGAATTATATCCTACTCATGCTTGCACTCAGTGTTGATTAATTTTAATGCATGTTCATGACTGTTGTCGCTCTCTAGTTGGTCGCTTCTCAGTCTCTTTCTAGCCTTCACCTGTACTAAGCGAAAATACTGCTTGTGCATCCACTTCCATAACCCCCAAAGTTATTCCATATGAGTCCACCATACCTTCCTATAAGCGGTATCTACCTGCCATTCCAAGTAAATTTGTATGTGCCAAACTCTAAACCTTCAATGAAATTCTGTTTTGTATGCTCGAATAGCTCATGTATCAACTAGGGCTGTCTATATCTTCCATGCTAGGTGGGTTATTCTCAAGATGAGTGGACTCCGCTCATCATTCACGAGAAAATGGCTGGCAACCGGGATGCCCAGTCCCATGCTTAAATTAAAAAAATTGCAAACAAAACTCCCCCAGGATTGTTGTTAGTTGGAGGCACCCGTTGTTTCGGACAAGCCATGGATTGATGTTTGTTGTTGGTGGTGGAGTATAAACTTTACAATTCTGTTTGGGAACCGCCTATAATGTGTGCAGCATGGAAGATATCAAAATCTCTTGATTGTTATGTTGACAATGAAAGTATACCACTCAAAATATTATTTATCTCTATTTCAAAACTCGACCTCTGGCACATTTACAAATCTCTACTTCCCTCTACAAAGGGCCTATCTATTTACTTTTATGTTGAGTCATCATCCTTTTATTAAAAAGCACCAGCTGGAGATCACCGCTGTCATGTGCATGCATTACTATTAATTTACATTGAGTATGATTGTGACGGGATCTCTTTTACCATGAATTACAATGTTTAGTCACTCCTTGAGCTTCAGAGGTGCTCTGCATTTATGTTTTGCGGTCTCAGAAAGGGCTAGCGAGATACCATCTTGTTATATCATATTATGATTGTTTTGAGAAAGTGTTGTCATCCGAGATTTATTATTATTGCTCGCTAGTTGATTATGCCATTGATATGAGTACACATGAGACTTAAATATTATTGTGAATATGGTTAGTTCATAATCTTTGCTGAAAACTTGAATGCTGGCTTTATATGTTTACAACAATAAGATCAAACATAGTTTGTAAAAAAATTTCTTTATCACTTTCAGTTTGTCAACTGAATTGCTTGAGGACAAGCAAAGGTTTAAGCTTGGGGAGTTGATACGTCTCCATCGTATCTACCTTTCCAAACACTTTTGACCTTGTTTTGGACTCTAACATGCATGATTTGAATAGAACTAACCCAGATTGACGTTGTTTTCAGCAGAATTGCCATGGTGTTATTTTTGTGCAGAAATAAAAGTTCTCGGAATGACTTGAAAATCAAGGGAGACACGTTTTGGAATAAATAAAAATACTAACGAAAGAATCAACACCAGGGGGTCCACACCCTATCCACGAGGGTGCAGGGCGCGCCCCCTGCCTCGTGGGCCCCATGAGGCTCCACTGACGTCAACTCCAACTCTATATATTCATGTTCGAGGAAAAAAACAGGAAGAAGGATTCATCACGTTTTACGATACAGAGCCGCCACCAAGCCCTAATCTATCTCGGAAGGGCTGATCTGGAGTCCGTTCGAGGCTTCGGAGAGGGGAATCCGTCGTCATCGTCATTATCAACCTTCCTCCATCACCAATTTCATGATGCTCACCGCTGTGCGTGAGTAATTCCATCGTAGGCTTGCTGGACGGTAATGGGTTGGATGAGATTTATCATGTAATCGAGTTAGTTTTGTTAGGGTTTGATCCCTAATATCCATTATGTAATTGAGTTAGTTTTGCTAGGGTTTAAATTTCATGAACTTTTTTCAAATTCGTGAACCTTTTCAAACTGTTAACATTTTTAAAACCCATGTTTTTTGAAAAAATCATGATTATCTTAACAACATTGAAAAAAATCAACTTGTGAGCAATTTCCCAAAATTCACGAACATTTTTTTAACTTATCATTTTTATCAAAATTTAGGATTTTTTTGAAGAAAACCAATAGAGCGGCAACATGCTTGTGAGTGATCCAGCTGGCACGGGCTTGTGACACGAGCGGAGGAGCGACACGAGGAGAGGAAAGCGATAATTCTTGGGCCACGACCCGCTAACCTTGCGTAAGAGCGCTAACACGCTAACTCGTGTTGTAGGCGTTTCGGAGGAGGTCTGCTAATATGAAGAAATCTCATGAACCAGAGGAGAGAGGCGATGGCTCATGTTGGTCTCCACAAAGCTACGAACACCAACCAAGGTTACGAGGGAGTCACTAGTTAACGAGCGTTTCTTCGGGAGCCTCACAACAATCAGCGTCACTTAGCGCGCTCTCAGCCATTCGCCACGTGTCGCGCTTTGGGTGTTCCCTTCGATTTTTTTCGCACGCGTTTTCGGCTATTTAAACGGGTTTTTCCGAATTTTTTTGACATTTTGATTTTTCACCGGTCTTCCTTAACTTTTCGACCAATTTTTTTCATTTTTTTGCGTGAAAACGTGTTTTTTTCTTTCACGAGAGTCACGATTTTGCTTCCGCGAGAGACACAGTTTTGCTTTCGCGAGAGTCACGGCCGTGCCTCTCGGAAACGAAAAAAACCGCATTTTCTGTTTTTTCCTTTCGCGAGAGTCACGGTTTTTTTGCCGCGAGAGGCACGGTTGTGCTTTTGCAAGAGTCACGGTCTTGCCTCTCGGAAACGAAAAAAAACACATTTTCCGTTTTTTTCCTTTCACGAGAGTCGCGGTTTTGCTTCCGTGAGAGACACAGTTGTGCTTTCGCGAGAGTCACGGCCGTGCCTCTCGGAAACGGAAAAAACGCGTTTTCTGTCTTTTTCCTTTCCCGAGAGTCATGGTTTTGCTTCGCGAGAGACACGGGTGTGCTTTCACGAGAGTCATGGCCGTGCCTCCTCGAAAACGAAAAAAACGCGTTTTTTTTCCTTTCACGAGAGTCACGGTTTTGCTTCCGCGAGAGGCACGATTTCGTAAGAGGCACGGGCGTACCTCTTTCGGAAAGGGAAAAAACCAGTGCTCCTGGTTCGGTTTTTTCATTCGTTTTTCTCGGACGGTTTTTTTCGTAAAAAAAGTTCGTCCAAACCTATCAACATGGAATCTAGTTTTGAAGATCTCGATGCGAGGAATCCAACGGTGAAAACGGTTTGAGATTTGGACGCATGGTTTGAGAGATAAAACGTTTTGAATAAACGAATCTACGAAAAAAGGGAAAACTCTCAGCTTGCGATAAGTGACGCTGCATGTGCACCATTTGTCGCAATCTGAGGAGTTGGAGTGATCCTTACAACGAGTACTTCTCAACTAGTGATTTCAAATGTGTACGGTATTATGCACCACCATTGTGGTTCGGTGCAACCATAGTCATCAGCCATGA
>NC_041382.1:641429528-641431933 GCF_002162155.2 Triticum dicoccoides
ATGGAGACCCGAAAATGTATATCATCCACTTCATAGCTCTAGACTAGTAGTATATATGGAGATAAATCTTCGTGAGTGACGATGTTGCAAGCTCAAACTCTGCAGGGTGGGTCACTACTACTCCTTCCGCTCTAAATTATATGAAGTTTTAGGTTTGTCATAAATTAAATAAGTTTAAATTTAACCAACTCCAACAAAAAGAAACATGATAAGGTCTTGTCACAAATGTTCAAAAAGTTGTGTCGCCCCAATTCGTTGCGAAAATGTTGATCTTTCGGACATTCTCCAATCCTTCTCGGCCAAGCGTTCCTCCTTTCCGATGAAATACCTTGGGTTGCCTTTGTGCGTGAAGAGGCTGAAGAGAATCCACTACCAACCCCTAGAGTAAACCCGGGCAAACGACGGGCCGGGCCGGGTTTCGGACCGGGCTTGTAAAAGCCCGATCTTCATTTCTCAAGCCCGAACCCGACCCGAAGCCCGAAATACTCCCTGTTTTCAAGCCCGAGCCCGGCCCGAAATCAAGCCCGAAGCCCGAAAGCCCGGCCCGAATGCTAATTTTTAGTACGCTCACGTGCAAGCCTGGCCCGAAGCCCGAAAGCCCGGCCCGAAATACAGAAAAAATGAAGCCCGAGCCCGGGCCGAACTATCTTTCGGGCTGCAAAACAAAGCCCGAGCCCGACCCGAATGTCAAGCCCGGCCCGGGTTTTTCGGGCCGGGTCGTCGGGCCGGGCTACCCATGCCCGGGTTTACCCTAAAGGACAAGGTGGCGAGTCAGCTCACTCCTTGGGTGGGAAGGCATATTGCCTCGGCAGGTCGTGCGGTCTTGGTCAAATCGGTCCTCACGGCGATTGCTATCTACTACATGACGGTGTTACAGTTACCGGTCAAGGTCAAAAAGAAGATTGATGCCCTCAGACGTGCTTTCCTTTGGGCAAGTTGTGATAAGGTCACAGGTGGAAAATGCAAGATAAATTGAGAGCAAGTGTGCAAGTCCAAGATGCATGGAGGCCTTGGAATCCTAAATCTCGACAAGTTTGCCATTGCTCTTTGCCTTCATTGGTCGTGGGTCGAGTGGCTTCACCCAGACAAGCCATGGGTTGGCTTGGGAACCCCATGTGATGACAATGACAGAAATATCTTTGCTGGGCTACCAAGGTTAAAGTTGGGAATGGCATGCATGCCAAGTTCTGGGAGTCTCCTTGGCTTGATGGGATTAGACCCAAAGACCTGGCTCCTAAAATCTTTGACTTGTCGAAGAAGAAGAATTGCTCGGTTCAAATGGCTCTGCATGAGAACTTCTGGACTTCCCAAGTGGACATTCTTCAAGGCATCACTGTCGAACACCTTGTTGAGTTTGTCACCCTTTGGGAGAGGGTCTCCCACGTCAGCATCGACGTCGACACACCCGACAACATAACATGGAAGTTCACTACTGACGATCTCTACTCAGCGGCGTCGGCCTACAAGGCGCAATTCTTGGGCCATACTGACACAACCATGATCCAGACCGTTTGGAAGATTTGGGCTCCTCCTAAATGTAAGTTCTTCGCATGGCTGGCAATCAACAGTAGGATTTGGACGGCGGACAGACTTCAACGTCATGGGTGGCCAAACTGTAATCTTTGTCCACTATGCAAACAAGTCCAGGAGTCGGCGGCCCACCTACTATTCCAATGCCGATACACTATTAGAGTTTGGCGCATGGTCAAAGATTGGCTTGGTCTTCAGGATGTGCATCCTTCTAATTGGAGTGACGCGACTTCCGTCAAAGAGAGAGGTGGAGCCACAATGCTAACAGGAAGACCCAATCGCGAAAGCCACTTTGCTTCCTTCATGCTTCTCATCTCTTGGGAATTGCGGAAAGAGAGGAATGCACAGATCTTCCGTAACGAGGCTGTTCCAGTGGGTGTCATTGTCACTAGAATTAAAGAGGAAACCTCGCTTTGGAGCATTGCGGGGGCGAAGCACTTGAGTAATGTAATGCCGCAAGATTAATTATTGTAATTCGGCCATGGGCCTTAAACCTCTAAAACTTCTCTCTTAATCAATGAAAATGGCAAATCTTTTGCCTCGTTTAAAAAAATAATACTTATAGTAATGTCCATCTACTTCTATTGTTCATACTGAACAAAACTGCCTTCCATAGATTATTCTAGTGTAAACTCCGTACGTGATCTAGTTATCAGTGTAAACTCTGTACATGATCTAGTTATATATGATAATAGTGGTTAGCGAGGGACTGGATAGAATTTCCTATTTGGATACCGAACCACGATCAAAGGTTGTAGCTAACCGCTTTTTAGTTAAAGTGCATTAATACGATACGAACTTTCTTCCATAGGCAAAAATGAGAATATATTTTATAGGTAACCTCACAAGAGTTATTATTTCTGATAAGTGGGGGG
>NC_041382.1:641432208-641448609 GCF_002162155.2 Triticum dicoccoides
ATAAATTGTTGTACAGACTTGGTCAAACTTAAAAAAAAACTAGAACAAAACTAGAACACCAATTACTTTGGAATGGAGGGAGTCTTCGAGCACATCAGGTATCACATGGGACTTAGAACAAGGTTCATGTACATAAATGTCACAGTTTATGGTAGATGTAATAATTATTTGCAGAATTAGGCTGGTTATAATAAAAATATCATAGGTAGTATTATGCATGCCAACTAGACATTTTTGCTGAAGTGACACAAAATCAAATGAAAAAAAGAGATAATTAAGTATCATGATATGATACCGTATCATATTGAATTGAATGAAATACATGACATTAAATAAAGTCTCTACAATACCAAGATATGATACAATGCATTGTGAAAATAGTATTCATGCTAATATTATATACATGATACTAGTATATTATAGTTCCTCCGTTCCACGATATAAATAGCTTGCAAAAATATCGGGACAGAGTATTTCTGAGCCTTAGTAGATAGTACCCACCGGATCCGATATACCAGCAGCAGTAGCGCGGTTCTCCCAGCAGACGGCATTCGAGTGGACACTGTTTAAGGGCTTAAACCCCGGCCGCTAATCCCGTTGCTAATCCTGGCGCAAGGCGGTTAAGCACACCGCCCTGGATCAACACGCGTCCCCATCCGCAGTCTCTCCCACTCTTCCCTCCAAATTTCCGGTCTTCACGCCTTCCTCCCCAACTGCCCGCCCCCCTTCCGCCTCCACTTCCCCTCTCCTCTCCTCCCCTCCCCATTGCTTCCGATCCCGTAGCCCTAAACCCATCCCCTACACCGCGCCGCTCCTCCGTCTCATGTGCGATAAGTTCTTCGCCCTTCTATCTTTTGCGCTCCAACGAGTGCTACATCGTTTGATTGTGCATTAATCTGGTCCTTTTCTGTCCTGTCCCATAACCCTAAACCAATCTGTTTCAGAATCAATCTGAATCTTCTCTGTTTCTGAGCGGGGATTTTCGCTGCATTTGTTGATGCCCTGTTTGGTTGTGCGTCGTGTCTTTGATCGTGCCGTCGTACAATCTCCGTAGATTGCTTTACCCTTTTTATCCCCTATATATATTTAGTTTTCTTGGGTAATTTCAACAAATTGTGCGCAACTCGTATCAAATCTGTCCGAATTGTTGGGTTTTTTCATTGCGCGCGAATTTCCTTATCAATGTGGTTCACTCTCGGCCGAACCCTAGCTACTGATTCTGATCCGAACTAATTCTGACGAAACCTAACCTTTTTTTTTTGGCGGATGCAGTGACCGACTCGGAGAGAGGATATATGTACAGGAACCAGTTTAGGCCGGATCGTTTCAACGACAACACAAACGCTGCCCGAAGGACCGGCCGTGGCTGCATTGGTGGCACGCACCATTGGGTGGTGTCCGGTGGCCGCGGCAGCGCGGCTCCGGGCACGCGGCTACGTTCACCGCCCAACCGGAGGTGAGGGACTGAGGCTTGTCGAGCGTGTTAATTAGGGCGTTGTTGCATGAGTATGACATGTGGATTGCATTTGCAGCGGAAGGCCTGCGACCGTGCAGCAGTACCGTCCGAGGTCGCCAGCGAGCGTGGCGCCCCAAGGGAATGCAACTGACTACACTCCCGTTGTGAGTGCTGCTGATGAGCACACGGAACCAGAGAATCGAGGTGTGATACACTAAAAGTTCAGTTTTGTGGCTATCTCTTTTTATGTACATGTATATAGATATATGCATGAATGTTGTGCACAAAAGAGGGTTAGGCATTGAAACATGTGTTGTTATTTTGTTTTTCTGCGGAAAGTATTGAAATATTTTTTTTATATATCCCTAGACCCTTGAGCATGAAATTTGTGTATTTAATGGCCATTATAGGATTGACTGATGATAAAGTAGAGAGTGGGATCATGAGACTGTTTTCTGGGCGTGCATGTTTGTGTTAAGTCCAATTTTGTGGCTATCTCTTTCCTTGTATATATGTAAATGCACAGATGACATGCACAATAGAGTGGATCATTGGAACATGTAAAAAAATTGCTGCTGAAATTATCGAGTTATTTTGCGTGTGTGGCTCTAGACCTTAAGCATTAAATTTGTACTTTACGATCTGTTCTGGCAAATATTGATGACAGTGAACTGAGATCATTAGACCGTTTTTGTTGATGACATGATGAACTGGGGTTTGGGAGTGTTGCTAACACTTATTTTCTTACTGATGATTTCGGTTTAGCATCTTTAGGGTCATTGGAGAGTCAGAAATCTTCCAATGCGCCTGATCAAAGTGACGTTGTGAACTTAGAGTCTGCTGAAGGAGCCAGAGCAGAGGATTCTTCGATGCCAACAATACACTCAGAAGGTTAAATTGGTTCTATTTCTTTTGGAGAATAACATCAAGGAAGTTCTCTAGACTTGTGTAACTTTGTTGTAACTTCTAATGAGATGGTATATCTTCTTGGGTATATTGACCACAGGGTATTCATCAAGTGCATTTACTCTTCAGTTTGGAAGTTTAAGCCCAGGAGTCATCACCAAATAAGTATGCCATATCTTGGATTGTATCATGTTGCTATTATTTACATTCCAAAACTCTGCAGTGGTTAACACTTTCCCTTTGCAGTGTATTCCCTGCTCAACCTCGGCCCCTCCAGACCTGAACGAGAAGAAACATGAAAAGGTCCTCTGATTTATCATCTATCATCCTACCGGATGTATCTAGCTGCAATATTCTTTTTGTTGGAATGAACTATGTTCCATCTAACACTATCAAAACATTACTTGCATTATATGTATATATATTTTTCCTTAGCTGAATGGCAAGCTCTCTAATTAAGCGAACCAGGATGCTAAAAACCTTACAATAATGGGTGCTTGAATTGTATGCTTCTTATCGCACATGTCAAATTGAATACAATTCTTCTGCTCATCATACTGTAGCCATACACTTGTGCTGCTGTTGTAAATCACCATTCTTTTGCGAAGCCATCGAATGGTGTGCCTGCATCTTTGGATCATCATGCTTCCCTAATTAGGGTTTGAAGTTATGTATAAGCACATATCTGCCTTCCTACTTGCATATAGCACTTACCTTCGTATTTGGCAGTGCAGGCACACCGTGGACTATTATCTGACGAGCCTAATGTCGTGTCCATGCCATCCGCCGGAGGGCAGCAAAAGCAAGAATCAAAAGATAACTTGATTATCTGTGGTCAAACTGATTCGATCGACACGTATGATAGTGTGCCTGCTATGGTTTCATCTAATTCCTGTGTACTAGCTGACCCTGTATTGCCTCATACACCAGGGCTGTATTATGTTGCTCCAGCCGAAAAAGTTAGTATCTCTGCCAAGTGTCAACTCGCTTTCACAATTATGTTGGAACATAACAAGACCTTGTGCTTGGTCTACAGGTGTCTACGGATTCATGCAAGGTGTTCCCTCGAAATCCGTCTTCCCCAACGCATCAGCAGTGGCAAAAACAAGACACAAGGAAAGACGCTAGCCAATCTGATACTATGCACAAATACCCTGCTTCGAATCCCAAGATGAGCGTGCAGATTCCACCCCCGTATACTCCCAGCATGGCACCACCGTCGTTTATGCTTCCAGTAAATGGAAGGCCGCTGCCTGCGGCTTTTCAGCAGAAACAACCTCAAGTGCCTGTTGAATTCAGGGGCCAGGGTGTGCCGATGGGTAATGTGCCTCATGTACCACCATTTTTTCTTCATGGCGCTCAGGCTCGCGCATTGCAACCGCCAGCCTTCGTTCACCAAGGACAGGGTCTGGGATGTGCACCTCCAGCTTGTCCTCACCTTCCTCAACTGGGCAACATGAGGATTACACAAGAGTTACCGCAGCAGCAAGCGAGAAGTTGTGATGAACAAAAGAGACCTGTCAGGATTACTCACCCAGACACACATGAAGAACTCATGCTGGATAGACGTGGTCATTCCTATATAGATGCTGCTTCTGGAGCTATGCCTCTGCACCATATGAACCAGCTAGCGCAGCCTGTCACGTCATTTCCGCCCCTTCATGAGGTGTATTACCGGCCGAACATGTACAATACAGGACATATCTATCTTCCTACCACCAATGCTGTTCCTGCTTCAAACAGGCAGATGTGCCCCAGAATGCAGACCCCAAGGCATAGCTTAGACCCCAATATTAACAACCAGGCAGTTACTTCTATCAGTCCTCCTATGCAAAATCCATGGCTTGGTGCTAGTTCCAGGCTACCCACCAATTTACGTTCTGCTTCAGAAGTCTCCAGTTCGAAAGGCTTGCTGCCATCTGACGTATCTTTTCCAGGTCAAGGTGCACTAAAGCCACCCACTATCTTCCTTGCTGAAAATAATGAGTTATCATCTCAGACAAGTACACCTACCTGCGCAGCAGAAACTCCCACGTTGTTACGGTATTCTGTCGAATCTGCTTTGTCAAGTCAGCAGAGAGTCCACAAGCTTGGGCTGGAAATTTCTCCTCATCCTGAAAAGTTGGTTTCAGAAGCAAATCTCAAACTTCCAGCTGCAACATCTGGTCTAAATTGCAGTACGAGTCCTCAGTCAGTTTTAACCCAGCAAGCACAGACCGGTTCAGCTTTAGTAGATCGTGTTACATCAATTGCCGGACCTCAAAATATCTCGGCCTACAAATTAACCTCGGTGTGTGTAGCAAGTGGTACCTCTTCTGTTGAAGCAAAATTGGAATCATCAGCAGTACCATCAGCAACTTCATCATCTGGTGCAAAGGGCCAGCTATATCATATTGTGCCACAATCTGAAATATTTCTGGATACTGAGAGTAAGAATTCCAAATACGATGGCAATAGCATTTTAGGGAAGCCACCACTGCTGTATACACAGGAAACTCTGCCACCAAAGTCTCCAACAACTAGTATATTTACTGAAAGTCTTAAGGCCAGAGTTAATCATGTTCCTTTGCCAGAAACTTCTGAAGCAAATTGTTCAGCTCCTTTGCAAATGCAAGATATGATGAGAGAAGAACACACAGTAAATGCTGGGGTGACATGCTCCAAGTCTAAGGCAGAACAAGTTGATATGACCATGCATATGCCAGGTGCTTCTTCTGGATCGGGCAATGGTACTGATGTTAGTAAATTGGTGAATGTTCCTACATGTGCTGAATCGGGTGATTTGCATCTGTCATTACACATTGGCAATGTTTCACCATCAGATAAAAACAACGGATCTTCATCAGATGTCCAAATTGGACCATGTTCTCTGAATGATAGTATACAAGACAATGAGAATATTTCCATGATTATGGCTATTGCATCCAATTCAACTAGCGCTCTCAAAGAGATTGAACGTGGAAGTATTGATTCAGTGGTGTCGAATCAATGCTCTGTTGCTGCTGCTTCAATGGTGCAAACAAAGAAACCTGTCTTGGAAGCAGCCAAACCCAAAACTACGCATGGAAGAAGAAAAAAGAGAAAGGAAATACTCCCCAAGTCTTCTGATAGTGCAGAAGAGGTTGTTCAGAGTTCTTCGACAGTTGATAAGGAGATTTGTACACTAGATGCTGAAATGGGCAGTTCGGCAGGTAGTAATGATAACCAGAACAAAAATGATATTTTTGATTGGGAAGGTGATATGGAAATCTCTAGAGATAATTATGGTTATGGCCAGAAAAGATACTCTAGAGATTTTCTGTTAACATTTGCTCAGAGCTGCGCTAATCTGCCTGAAGGTTTTAAGATTGGGTCTGATATTCACGATGCAATAATGTATGTTGGTAGTGAACATAATCCAAACCGGGAAAGGACAAAAGATCGAGCTTCAACTATTTCTCAAGCTAACCGTCATACGGGCAGCAACAAGCTTAATGACAATAACTGGAGAAAATTGCATCCTCCTTTTTCTGGACGTGATCCACTTTCTGGGCGTGGATCTTCAAGAAATGGCTCACAAAACCAGTTGCCCAACCAGTATAATGGTGAGATCCTCTCCAGAGCTATGAAAGAAGTAGCATGTCAGCGCAGCATGTCACGTGGTTCTGTTGATCAGAGGTGGCAACATAGAACTAATCAGGCTATGTCATCTCCATCTCAGGTATCTATGCCAGTTATGCACAAAGCTGAGAAAAAATATGAAATTGGTAAGGTGTCTGATGAGGAAGAGGTAAAGCAAAGGCAGTTGAAAGCAATTCTCAATAAGTTGACCCCACAAAATTTTGAGAAACTTTTCGAGCAGGTCAAAGCTTTGAATATTGATAACATTATTACACTTAACGGTGTCATTTCTCAGATATTTGACAAGGCCTTGATGGAACCCACTTTTTGTGAGATGTATGCTAGTTTTTGTTTTTCATTGGCTGGTGAACTGCCAAATTTTGTGAAGGATGATGAGAAAATCACCTTTAAGAGACTTCTTTTAAATAAATGCCAAGAAGAATTTGAAAGAGGGGAGCGAGAGCAAGCTGAAGCTGAGAAGGCTGAAGAAGAGGGTGGAATGAAACAATCTGAAAATGAGAGGGAAGAGAAACGACTCCGAGCACGGAGGCGCATGCTAGGGAACATCCGTTTAATTGGGGAACTTTACAAAAAAAAGATGTTGACTGAGAGAATAATGCATGAATGCATAAAAAAGCTATTGGGTGAGTACCAACACCCAGATGAGGAAGATCTAGAGGCGTTATGCAAATTGATGAGCACGATAGGGGAGATGATTGACCATATCAGGGCAAAGGTGCATATGGATTTTTATTTTGACATTATACAGAAGTTATCTGCAAATTCGAAGTTATCATCCCGTATAAGATTTATGCTTGAAGATGTGATTGATCTTAGAAATAACAAGTGGAGGCAAAGAAGGAAAGTTGAAGGGCCAAAGAAGATTGAGGAGGTTCGAAGGGATGCTGTGAAACAGAAAATGAGCCAATCAACTAGGGTAGGTTCTTCCCCTAACTATAACTCATCTGCTAGCTCCATTAGCTCATCAGCAAGACCAGGGCCTCCACCAGATTATGGTGTTCGAGGATCTTCTGCTTCTCGTGGATCCTCACAGGTTCGTGTATATGGATCCCAGAATGTTAATCTGGATACAAGATACCAGACTTCAAACAGAGCCATGTCAGTTCCACTTCATCAAAGGCGATCTGATAAATCCATTCGACTTAGTCCTCAAGGTGACTTGGGAAAAGAAATGTCAATTTGTGGGAAGCCACCAGCTTCAAATGACATTTTGCCAGAGGTTCCTTTGAATAGTCATCATGGTCAAACATTAAAAAGCTCGAGACAAAGTTCATTTACAGGATCAACAAGTAACCAAACAAATTATCAAGCCACTGCCGGTGCTCCTAAAATTCAGTCCTGGGGAACTGCAGATCATGCTTTGCCTATACTAGTGACCACTGCCAGCCCTGTCGGGCAAATGCATACACCCTCCATTGCCATGAATGATATTTGTTATGAAGCAATAATATTACCGGAAGAGATTCTTCAAGAAAAAGCAATATTGACCATAAAAGAGTTCTACAGGCAAGTTTCAGTTAACATTTATTTTTTAAATTTACTCGTGCTTGTCTTATATCCTTTAGAATGCCTGGTTTTATTGTTTATCTTGTTGCAAAAACGGTGCTGACAGCTACCTGTCTATTCTTAGTACCCAAGTTTTGACACTTCAGCTTTTATTTCCCACGCGCTTGTCAAATTGGTTAATCAGCTAAATATTTTTTTAATCCCTGATATTGATTGTAAATGTACTACGGCAGTAAGCAAGAAATCCTTGTAGCCATTAATTATTTTATATGGTATGCAACAATGTTACAGATACAATTTTCACTTGAACTTTTGACATACTCTAATAAGACCTTCGGTTACTCTCTCCTTCAGTCGGGTAAGCATTTCATCTGCTTTTAGAATAAACGTGGTTTATTTTGTTTGTTCATCTGTGTTTTTTCGTTACTTTTTTTAGCAAAGTAGTCACAAGTCACAACAATATTCTGTAAATTGAAAACACATAAAATGAGCATTTGGGAAGAATTACTTGTTCTACTTTAGTAATAAATCAGGAAAAGACCCCAAATTCAAGCCAAGAGGACTTAAACTTGGGTGGTGGGATCATATACTTCAACTTTGTCTTCTAATGTCCAATGATCTGAATGCTACAGCCCATTAAGTATGATTATGTGGTTATTCTAAGATATTGTTACATGGATATATTTTTCTCAATCTACATTTGATACCTTCGGTTGTGAAAAACGTGGTTTACACTAGCATAACTTTTGGTGTTCTCCAGTGCCAAGGACGAGAAGGAGGTGGGCCTGTGCATGAAGGAACTGAACGCCCCCAGCTTCTACCCTTCACTTGTATCGCTCTGGATCAACGACTCGTTCGAAAGGAAAGACCTTGAGAGGGAGCTCCTGGCCAAACTTTTGGTGAACCTGTGCAAGTCTCAGGAGAGCTTGCTGAGCCAGACAGTGCTACTCCAGGGGTATGTATGATCCATCTGCTCACTAACCAAGCTTCCCCTCTGTGCCATTGGCTGTCGAAGCTGCTAACTAATATAAGTGTCTACTTCTTGTGTCAGGTTCCAGAATGTTCTTTCAACCCTGGAAGATGCGGTGACCGACGCTCCGAAGGCGACCGAGTTCCTGGGCCGGATATTCGCCAAGGTCATACTGGAGGACGTGCTGTCGCTGACGGAGGTCGGGGTGCTGCTGCAGGACGGCGGGGAGGAGCCGGCGACGGACCAAGGGCTTGCATCCGAGGTTCTAGGGAGCATGCTGGAGTCGATAAGGGTGGAGAGGGGCGACTCCGCCGTGGACGAGATCAGTGCCAGGTCCAAGCCGCACCCGGAGAACCTCAGGCAGCCTGGCCTGTGCGCCTGACCAGAACAGCCAAGCAGGCAGAAAATGGGTAGCAGTAGATCCGTAGCGTCTTCTTCTGCTAGTTTGCTGGATCCTAACCTTAGGTGACGAAGCATTTTGTTTGTTGGTTCTCACTTAGCTGCTACTACCAAGTCACGTACTGTAGACGCACTTCCGTCAATATTGCTCTTGGCCTTGTGTTTATGTCGATAAGGGCTTATTTAACGGGATTTCTAAATCATAGAAATGGGAAAAGGATTGAAATGTCATGTCCAATGTAATCCTTCGAAAAATTCCACAAGGGTCTCGCGAAGAATATTAGAAGTCAGGTCAATATGGACACAATACTCGGGAATCCTCCAAAAATCATCAAAACCAAATTAGCCCTGCCTGCTTTATCTTATTATATGCTGACCTCACAACGGTACTTACATGGCTAGAAATAAATCTCTTGGTAGAAATGCAGGGAAAAGCTGCGTGCAAGACCCAAAGTGGTCGGACTCTTCTTGCAAAAATGCAGGAAAAAGCTGTTTACAAGACCCAAAGTGGTCGGACTCTTGCAAAAATGCAGGAAAAAGTTGTGTATAAGACCCGAAGTGGTCGGACTCTTCACAAAAGGGAGCTACGTTCATCGGACTGCCCTTTTTATTTACTGGCAGTGTACTTATAGCAATTGAAGCTCTGAGCAAAACTAACAATAATATTTCACAGATTAAAACATCCATGACAGCACATAAAGGTAACTTTCTCTGGGGGTAAACTTTCCATACAAACTCAGTTGCAGGTGAAGAATAAGAATAGCCGGATCGAATGTTTCAGATTACCATTACCATCACATTTTGGCAAAGGAACCTAATGTAAAACAAAATGAAAAATACACAGCAGAGACATAACACTGTTACGAACTGCCTTCTTTTAGCAACTGCCAAACTCAAATATAATAATGAGTATAAAGAACAGGATAGAAGAAATCTACTACACTAAACAAGCCACAAGGATCAAATCAGAATGTCAGGCGAGAGCGAAAACGGAGGACAAGGGAAATCAGCCAGAGGTCAGGTCGGTTTCGGCCAAGCCACGGGTAACCAACTGAACCAAGTGCTAAACTGCGCCACGCGCACAAATGAGCAGCTTGGAAGTGATGTGCAGCGTGACATATCAGACAACTCTGCTATGAACCTTTTGCACCTTCAGTCTTCAAACTTGTTATGGCTTATGAAGTTTGAAGCCAAAAACCTTGGGGATGTACTGCTGTGACGGTTTCTGGGGCTTCAAATGTGGGTACGTCATCAGAAACAAGTGAGGAAACGTTGTCCCAAAGTAAGCTCCGTCAATGTCTACATAAGAGTCAAGAAGTGAACAGAGCTAGGCAACCTAATTTTTCCAAAGGAGAAATATAACTCCTCGAACATGTGAAAATTTAAAAAGAAGCAGTTTTCTTGTCTATCACCTGAAAAATCATTCTCCAAACCAATCTAAATGTGACGGTGTTTTTACTATCTTCTGGTTGGGGTTAGTTCCACTAAAAGCAAAAGCATATCAAGATAACTACAGATGTGGGAGAGAATGATAAATATTATTTTGGCTCATGATATGACTAATTATGCAGGGTGTCAATTCAGTGTAATTGATAAGTTAAAACATTCTAACTGAACGTATTGCTGCAAGCAAAAGCTACAAGATGACTGTAAAGTATGCTGACACTTAACAGTTTATCTACCAACAGGAGATCAGAATGTAGGCATTTGAGTTCAAAGGCACATGCTTATATATTGTAAGTAAAAAGGATACTGCTTTGATATTTGGATCTCGGATAGTAGAGATCTTCACACTTTGGGCAGTAAATTTTCACATTACTAGAACGAGGAATGTCCGACTGGCCAACTGGAAGGCATGGCTGGCCGCTGCAGTGCACTCTTGGACATCTGCCAAAGTCATAATTCTTGTATTTATCCAACTGCACAAAAATAAGATGAGCAAATAACCAATTAATTACCGCACTAAAGCTTAACCGTCAGAAGACAACTTATTAGTACTGGAGGGAGAGGTCAAAAGCTTCACCATTGCAGCCAATCCTTTACTTGTAAGAATATATCGAACATGAATCAATCCATAAAGCATCTCAGCAGCTGATTCAATAAGTTCATTCTGCTCTTCTGTGAACATATCACCTGTGCATTACAAAAATTAGTAAATCATATTTGTAAGAGCGTTGTAGAAAGTCAGCAACATTAAGCAAAAACAGTTGGTAGAAGAAAGCAAGAGAATGCATGATAGCCCCCTTTGTAAAGGTGGGAGATGGAAGACCTCCCTAACAATATGAAACCTAACTGGATCAAATCCCCAAGTAAATAGCAATTTATCACTATTTCCCTTACAGTACGATCCTTATTCATATACGGATGGATATCCTTGCCCGATTGCCCTGTGCTATGCATGCACATGATAGGAATTATAATTACAATGGGGTGAGTGGTGGCAAATTTAATGTATTAACCGTAACTGAGATATACATGCTTGGATTGATTGCAGGCCAATAGTGAGGAAACAAATTTACTAATGCCCATGTAGTTTTTTCAAGAACTCTTCTGGGGGTGCAACGCTGGACGCCAACAAGGTCATGACCCCACCTCCCCGGATCGATTTTCGCTTCTAATTAAGGCGTGTCCCCTTTGGGGAAAAATCTACTTTTCCTATGCATATAATATCACTTCTAGATATGGCCATATGCATTACAGATTCAGGTCTTCTCCTCCATCCGGTGAAATGCATCTTTGCTTAAGACACAATCAAGTCAAACAGCCTTGCTCCTCAGCCAAGCCAAGAAAAACAGCTGATCAATCAACTTCTGCTTGCATGCACTCATCCTAGCAGCCTTCTTGGGCCAAGCTTTGTCAAAGCAGGCACAACACACCCAAAAAGCTCAGCTCCAGCTGTTGACTGGTGAAACTAGCTAGGGCCAGGGCAGTTGTAAACTTGCAATTTACTGTCTAGTAACCAATTGAACAGAGTTTTAACATATTCCAGCTATCTATCTAAGTTATAGACGGCATACAGGTATCATGATTGTTTAATCTTTTCATAACACGTTTCTCTCCAAATTGAAATATCAAACAGAAAAAATAAGTGAGGTACCATGTGAAGACTCGACATCCAATATCAGATCAAGAGCATATTCATAATATGGAACTTGACCGCTTAGCCCACAGAGATTGAAATCGTCTTGTATGTAATCGTCATCAACTTCACAGAAAAACTCATTGCCTCGCAAGCTACAGAACCATGAAATCCACGATGTATCTTCTCCATCAGAACCACTGAGATCTGATTCTTCACTGTCAGTATCCGATTCTCCTGTAAGGCAATCAGCAAACAAAGATTACTACTGAAACAGGAAACACCAAGAACAACCCCCAAGAACATTTATTGCAGCAAACTAAGTCAAAACATGTAGAAAAACATGGTGGCAGAGAATAGCATTAAGCAAATATTAGAAAGACAGATTTTCGTTCCACTGGGTAACAAATATAGATCATATAATTCCAGCAATAGCCAAGGCCAAACTCCATAAACACCAGTTACACCACGGATGCAGTGCAGATTCTGCAACCTCATCTCTAGCTTCATCTACAGTGGGTACCCACAGGTATCAGAGTTAGTGCCCCTATCTCAGGCAGTTAGTGCTACCTATGCATTGTATCTGCAGGTTATAAAATCTAAACTTTGGCACAGACTTCAGTCGCAAGAGACATCATGAATGATTAGGTGCGGCTCTACGGTAGAATAGGGAAGTGATTAAGACTACAAATTACCATATCCATAGCTAATTGTGGCGGTTCTTTATTCATAACGTGGTTAAAGAAACATAGCAAAGTTATTCTATAAGAGCAACAGATACATATTATGATGTCAGAATTACTAGTAGTCAGCCTGTTCAACTGATATGAGTCACGCAAGAAGGTAAGTGATTTGAAACACTGCAGGATGTATGGGCATTCCCTTTTTATCTTTTGTCGTGCCAATCTGATGCACATAAATTACAGTCGTTTTCCTCTTTGGATGACCAAGCATAGCTTACAAGCAAACATATGGTGCCCCCCTAACCACGAAAAGCAGTGTTCTAAAAGGTGCTGCCATACCTGCCTAGCCAATTTATCCTGCCTAGGCGGCTGCATAGGTTCTGGTTTGCCACACGACCAGCACTTAACACTTTGGTGACTGCTGGAAAATTGCCCTCAAGTACAAACTGAAAAAAAATTCAGTGTACATGCAAACAAAGTGGATTTGACAACATGCCAAAGCAAATGAGCAGCCCTTAAAATCACTTGCTCGCTGCTAGTGCCTTTTAATGGTTATATCAGATTAATAATAGCTATATTTCTTAATGAATTATGATACTGATCTCAACATTAGAACATTTTCATGTCGGCACCGCATCCCATGATCACCATGAATTGCAACATCCCATGATCACCACAATTGCAACATCCCATGCTTATCTGCTTTGTGGGAACCATAACTAGAAATCTACATCAATCAATAATAGTTGCATCTTCGAGCTACCTAGCAGGCAAGCATAATAAGTGCATAAAAAAACATATGGAAAAGAAAATTTGGCATTCCTGATATGAAAGCACAACGATAAGATGGTATGAATGATTGCACAAGAGTGACCTGACAGTTTGACGCACAATTATTCCCTTGTTCGTGCACAAATACTAAACACACAAATTCTCCCTTCTACAGGCTAACCCCCACACTCCTCAAGCTACAAAGCGCAATCAATTACCACGGAAGGGCACGATCTCCCCATTAGGGTCTCATCCAGATGGAGAACACAACTGATCTATGAACTTATCGCACCAACAAAGCCATAGACCCGCAGTACAATAGCAAAATAAGCAGACAACGTAAAATAACATGCTGCGGGACAGAGCTCACCATCGGACAACTTGCCCTTGGACATGGCGGTGGATCCGCCGCCGGAGCGGGGCACCTCCGGCTGCTTGCCGGCGGCGATCCGGTCCCTCTCGCGTCCGCCGGAGAACCCCCAGGACGTCGACGGGGAGGACCTGTCCATCGCCTCGCCTATCCGCTTCCTCTCACCGGCGCCCCCAGCCGCCGCCGAGACGCCTCGGTCCCTCTGCATCTCCTCGCACCCTCGCCCTCCTACTCGTGCCTCGTCCCCCGATCGTGAGGCGGGCTAGGAGCCGGGGCCGCGGTGCCGGGAGGAGGAGGCGGGGAGATCAGGCGTGCGCTCCGGCGCTCCCGTGGAGGCCTCGGGCGGAGGACGCGAACGGTAGGCGAGAGGTGGGGAGGAAGAGTACGGGGGCTGTTTTGTAATTCCGACAAACTTTGGGGAGGAAGATATAGCGCATGCCATGATGTATGTGCTCATTGTGCTGGGCCTTTGTATTGCAGTGCTGGAGGCTTGGAACTTGCCGTCCTGGAAGGCTAGAGAGAATTGGCCTTGGCAACACTACCCCTTAATTTTGATTGCGCATAGGACGATGCTAAGGGCATCTTCAGCCGCGCCTTCAAGAAGGCCTTCCAGGCGTCTTTTCATCCGCGGGCGTTAAAAAATCGGCCCAGTCGTGCCTCCAAGAGCCCAGTTTTCGCCGGCTCGGGCCGAAATTGACGTCGGCGGACCCAACCCGAACCCGGCGCGCTGGGGGTCGCTCGGGGGCGCCGGGCGAATCGTTTTTGGCGCGAAGAGTCGCGGGCCCGCCACGTCAGCGACTCTACCCTCTTCTCGCCCCTTCGTCGTCCTCATCGCCTCGTTTCCCGCGGCGAATCAATGCCAAAGCTGCCGCGCGCTGCCGCGCCGGTCAGCCTCCATTGATGCCTCACGGGCGGCGCAGTGAAGGCTGGGCGGCGCGTCCCTCGGCCGCCACGCAATCACGCCATGCGTAACGCGCCGGCCAAGCCTACCACGCGGCGCCTCCGCCTATAAAAGCCGACTGCAAGCGCGCCGGAGAGACTCACCCCGATCATCCACCGACGGCGCGCTCATTTCTCCCCCTTTCCTCCTCTCGCCGTCACCAGTTAAGAAAGCATGGCCGAGCGTTTCCCAGGCGACGGCGCGGCGGCGGACGGATTCGGGCGCCTCATCTGCACGAGGACGAGGCTCGCCTCCTTTTCGAGGCCGAGTACCTGGTCCCGCCGGACATGCGGGTGTCCGGGGCTTGGAGGATCAGCGCCGGCGGCGTGCCGGTGCCACCACCACCCACCGGGGCGACGCGGCGTGCGAAGATCGCACGCATCCGCGTGTCCCTGCCGCGGGCGGCGAGGGAGGGGCCACGGTACGTCCCCGACAGCCCGCTCTAGGAGCCCTATTTCCGCCACCGTCACGCTGAGCAGCTCGAGGCCACCAACGGCGTCGTACCCTCCGGCAGGCTCAACTCCGATGGCTGGCGCCGGTGGTGGGGCGTGCCCGGCCGCATGTTGAAGGCCGTCCTCGAGTACATCGAGGGCGGCAACACGCCACGCCTCGAGTATCCTGCTCCCCCGTCCTTCTCACGCCGCCGGGGAAGCTCCTGGACGCCGAGGCGCATGGAGACCGGGGCGTCCTCCTCCTCGTCCGGCGGCTCTCCCTGCCTCCACCTCCGCCCCGTCAAGCCGGAGCCCCAGGACACGCCTGTCAGCGCGTGTACCCGCAGCTCCGGCGGCTGTCCCTGCCTCCACCTCCGTCCCGTCAACCCGGAGCCCCAGGACACGCCTGTCAGCGCACGTACCCGCAGCTCCGGCGCCCTCGTCGAGCTCAAGGTGGAGTCCAGCCTCCCCCTGGAGTACGAGGAGATAGCCCAACGCGGCTTCTCCGACGAGGACGCCATGCGGTGGTCGCGCGACGACTACGTGCGCGAGGATATGGTCTGGCAGCGCCGGGCCCTGGAGGAGATCGCCGCCCGCAAACGTGGGCGCGAGGACGGGGACGGTGTCATCGTCCTCGATAGCGACGACGACGACGCCCCCGGACCGTCCAACCCGCCGCGCCAACTGGGGGAGGGATGCAGCAGGGACGGCGGAGGCATAGGCGGGGGCGACGACGACGACGGCGACGGCGGTGACTACACGCGGTTCTACAGCCTCCTCGGCATGTAGAACCGCGTGGGCGGGCGGCGAGGGAGACAGCGGGGGTAGCCCGCAGTAGTTTTTTTTTCTTTTTTTGTAAAATATGTTTAAATTTGAACGAACTCGCCCGTGTTTGCGTTGTGTTTGCGCCGAATTTGAACATTTTAAAAACCCGTGGGGGCGCGAGTGGGGGGCATCACGCCCCCAGTGCGCGGTTTAGCGCCGGTGCGCCCCCAGGGGGCAATTTTTTGCCCCTCCTGGGGGGCCAACGGCTGGAGATGCCCTAAGCGCCGGCGCGCCGGCCGAACAGTTTCGGCCGTTCGCGCCCCGGCCGCCCGATGCAGCCAACTAGAGTCGTCTGATCTGTCTCCTCCCTTCCACGTTGACTTCTCTCTTCTTCTTCTTCCGCGCGTGCCACCCCGGCCACCCCTGCCGCCAGCCACCCCCCTCACCTGGACCTCTTCCCCCCTCCCCCTCGCAGTTCCACGCTGCTGGATGCGCTCTTCGTCC
>NC_041382.1:641449225-641494057 GCF_002162155.2 Triticum dicoccoides
GGTTGAAGCTTTTGTCAAAATGGTTGTAACTTTTCCTCTATTCCGTTGTTTGGTTGAAGCTTTTTTATCTAGTGGATGTAGCTTTTTGCGTCCACGGTTGTAGCATGGGAAAACACTGTTCGCAACTCTCCCCGATGCCGTGGTTGCAGCTCCCTCCGGTCGCCATGGTCGTAGCACGGGGCACCTCGGTCCCCCTCCATGACGTTTGGCTTGCCGCCGCTTGCAGCAAAAAAAGGGGAAAGAGGAGGAGGAGAAAGGAAGTGAGGGAGAAGGAAGAAGGGGGAGGTCGGAACATGAGCGGGGCTGCAATCATGTGGGGGCTTCGATCTTCCAAGCTACATCCATGGCCGACGGCGAGCTGCTCACGTGCTGCAACGGGAGAGGCGAGAGATGCGTGTGTTGTGGGGCGAGATCCACGTGAGGTTGAAGAAAGCAAAGAGGATAGCGTGGGTGGCCCCGTGTCTACGTGTCGCCTGGTGGGTGGCTGGGGTGAAGCGCGCGTGGATGCGTCCGACCCAAAGTTCGGCCGGTGCACCGCACCCAATCGTTTTCCTTGCGCATATGCATCAGTTTTTTTTTCTCAAAAAAAATCACATTTTTTTTCCAGTTTTCAGTTTTAGGTTGCGAGTAGAGGCGCAAAGCCACTCACACACGCTTGGTCCGATATACTCCCTCTGTCCCAAAAATTTTATCTTAGATTTGTTTAAATACGGATATATCAAGTCATGTTTTAGTATTAGATACATCCGTATCTAGACAAGATATATCCGTATTTAGACAAATCTAAGACAAGAATTTTGGGACGGAGGGAGTACATTTTACTTTCATCTTACTAGCTACAGCGCTGAAGAATTTTTAGTTAATATGTTAATATGTGCAATTTAGGGCTGAGTTGGACAATAAACACTTGAACGATCGGTCGATGCATCAACTAATGCATGGCCACACATTCAATTCCGAATGCGTGCATCCATCTGTCCATGAAATACATGTTTATCCATCCTCTCGCATTAGGGTTTACTATTCCCGCCACACCTCTGTGACGTCGAGAACCTCTACCTCACTTAAAAAAAAGACATGTCCGTGACATTATGACCCGAATGACTTCCATGATGATAATTGCGACAAAAACACATATCTTCATACATGTGATGGGCTCCTACTTCCATGACAAAAAATTATGACAGAAAATTGACTTTTCGTTCTGGGTGGACTGAGGAGCACGTGCATGACATTCTTTGGACCGTCCACGACGTAAAAAATCGTGGTAGAAGTGAGGGCGAGAACATTTTTGGAGATTACCTAGTATACGGTGGGCAGTCGGTGGGTGGTCGGGCCCAAGCGATTCAGCGTGGTTTGCGTGTTTCTCTCGTACGCGCGCGTGTGCGGGTCCTTCGCTAACTGAACCCGAGCAAGCCTGTTGCTTACTGAACTCGATTGATCGATCCCTCGTGTTACTGAACCCGAGCGATCGGTCCCTCGCACTACGTACTAAACCCGAGCGACCCCTCGCACTACTACTGAACCCGAGCGATCCCTCACACTGCTATTGAACCCGATCGATCCCTTCGCTGCTAACTGAACCCGGCCGATCCGTTCGCTGCTTACTAAACCCGAGCGATCGATGTGAGAAAGACTCGTGCGCATACGTAGTTTGCTGGCCCGATTGATCAATGTGTTGCATCGAACCACCACGCGAGACATGAGTTGACCTAACCGGTTGGTTGCCTCTCGATGACGAGTCCCCATTGTTGTAGCGCATGTGATACATAGATCGGGTCGAGACCAGCAGTCGGTTGCATCAATCTAACCCCTTGCGCGATACGTGTTGACCTAGCCGGTTGGTTGGCTATGGATGAACAGTCTCCATTACTGCCGCGCGTGTATGCCTCACCACAGCCGGATGGGGTTGGATGAACAGGCCCCCGTGGTAGTAGGCAGTTGGCGCTAGATGAACATGACCCAGAGGAGGTCGTGCTGTGATACGTCACACCCAGCCAGTTGGGTGTGGATGAACATGACCCCGTGGAAGGCTAGGCCGTGTGCGATTGGCGCTGGATGAACATGACCCTGAGGAGGTCGTTTTGCGGTACGCTACACCCCCAGCCGGTTGGGGTGGATGAACAGGACCGCGTGGAGAAGGGCCGTAGGCGGCAGATGAATAGTAGCTTGTGGAGGCCGTAGGAAGTTGACGGTGAATGGACAGTATCCCATGAAGGCCGTTTTGCGGTACGCCACGCTCCTCTAACAGGACCCCCATTTTGGCCATAGGCGGTTGAACAAAACGTAATTTCGTCCGTTTTGTGGTACGCTACACCCCCAGCTGGTGAACATGATTCCGTTTCCGTCATCCAACCCCAGCCTATTGGCGCTCCTTGAATAGGACCCGGTTGTTGCGTATAGTCATCTGCACATATGCTAGTACGACCGGCCACATATACGTGAGTTTGGCCGGCCGCTACATGAATACATGGCACGTATTTTTGCATTGTGGTTGTACATACGAGTATACGATTTGCATGACAATGCGTGACCTGCTACGTCGGGGGCCAAATACCCTTGTAGGACATGTGCCGCTCCTTACTCGGTCACGGTTCATCATTATAGAGAGACCGACCAGTATGCACGTGCACGTTTGCAATCCGACAGATAACACTGCGTACGCTTCGACCTGATAGGTCCCAACTGTCAGGGCGAGAAATCATTCTTTCGCGTAACAAGGAGGCACTTCCTTGCGTGTGACCATGTAGTTGGTGGGTCCAAACTGTCAGGGGGAGGAATCATTCTTTTTGCTCGTAAGGAAGTACTTGCTTGCGTGCGACCATGTAGCTGGTGGATCCCAGCTGTTAGTGGGCGGAATCATTCTTTGCGTGTAACAAGGAGGCACTTTCTTGCGCGCGACCATGTAGCTGATGGGTCCCAGTTGTCAGGGGATGGAATCATTTTCTTTGCACGTAATAAGGAGACACTTGCTTGCGTATGACCTTGGACCTCGTGGGTCCTAGCTGTTAGCTTCTCCACATACAGTCCTCTTCCGATGATTATCGTTCGTTGACCACGCCGCACCGAGAGCACCAAGATGGTTGATATGTTTTCATTGTATCTACTTTTCCAAATACTTTTACTCTTATTTTGGACTCTAATTTGCATGATTATGAATGAAACTAACCCAGACTGATGTTGTCTTTAGCAGAATTACCATGGTGTTACTTTTGTGCAAAAGAAAAAGTTCTTGGAATCAGAAGAAACTTTGCCAAGATTTTTTATTGAATAAATAAAAAATACTAAAACGAAGATCCACCAAAGGGGCCATCCGTTGTCCACAAGACAACAAGGCACGCCTACCCCCAGGGCGTGCCTTGATGTCTTGTGGGGCCCACAAGCGGCCAACTGACCTAATTCCAAGCCAATATATTTTGTCTTCCTGAGAAAATAAAAATAAAAATAAGTTTCATTGCATTTTACGATATATTGCTTGGCCGGATAGCCAAGAGTGAGATGGTTCTTGAGATTAGAGATGTTGGTTCATCACTATTCTAGTAGTTTCATATCATGCTTAGTTATTGCTTCCACATCATAGTAGTTGTTAATAACTTAACCTGTTAATGCTATGTTATTGTCTTGCCTTGATGCTTTTGGTTGTTGTGAGCTTGCAAGTACATTTAATGTACCGACCTGGCGTGTCATGTCAGATTGCAGGTGATGCTGTGCTTGATTGTTTGCTTGTCGAGGTTACCGCACGTGCGAGCTAGATCGTGTCCCAGCCAGAGTCCCTACGAAGTGGAGTTCACCACCTTCGTCGTTGTTCCGCTGCTAGCATAGAGCTTCCTTAGCAGGCGTAGTGTCGCCATGCTGATGTGATCCTTTGTAACATCAGACCCTTGTACCTTATCCTTTGTAATAAAGAGCTGGTTTATTCTACGCCGAGCAGTGTCGTATTCCAGAAGACTTACCTCGATCTCTGGGCTGGAATACGGGGCGTCCTGGTTTCTCTGAGCCGGGGTGCGACAATATGCTAGTACGACCGGCCACATATAAGCGAGTTTGATCGGCCGCTACATGAATACATGGCCCGTATTTTTGCATCGTGGTTGTATGTACGAGTATACGATTTGCATGACAATGCGTGACCTCCTATGTCGGGGGCCAAATATCTTAGTAGGACATGTGCCGCTCCTTACCCGGTCATGATTCATCGTTATAGAGAGACCGGCCAGTATGCATGTGCACGTTTGAGATCAGATAGATAATATTGTGTACGCTTCGACCTGATAGGTCCCAACTGTCACTTCCTTGTGTGTGACCATGTAGTTGGTAGGTCCAAGCTGTCAGAGGGTGGAATCATTCCTTTTTTCTCATAAGGAAGTACTTGCTTGCGTGCAACCATATAGCTGGTGGATCCCAGCTGTTAGCGGGCGGGATCATTCTTTGCGTGTAATAAGGAGGCACTTTCTTGCACGCGACCATGTAGCTGGTGGGTCCCAGTTGTCAGGGGATGGAATCATTTTCTTTTCACGTAATAAGGAGACACTTGCTTGTGTACGGCCTTGGACCTGGTGGGTCCTAGCTGTCAGCCTCTCCATGTACAGTCCTCTTCCGATGATTGTCGTTCATTGACCACACAGTGAAGGAAATATGCCCTAGAGGCAATAATAAAGTTATTATTTATTTCCTTATTTCATGATAAATGTTTACTATTCATGCTAGAATTGTATTAACCGGAAACATAATACATGTGTGAATACATAGACAAACAGAGTATCACTAGTATGCCTCTACTTGACTAGCTCGTTGACCAAAGATGGTTAAGTTTCCTAGCCATAGACATGAGTTATCATTTGATTAACGAGATCACATCATTAGGAGAATGATGTGATTGACTTGACCCATTCTGTTAACTTAGCACTTGATCGTTTAGTATGTTGCTATTGCTTTCTTCATGACTTATACATGTTCCTATGACTCTGAGATTATGCAACTCCCGTTTACCGGAGGAACACTTTGTGTGATACCAAACGTCACAACATAAATGGATGATTATAAAGGTTCTCTACAGGTGTCTCCGAAGGTACTTGTTGAGTTGGCGTATTTTGAGATTAGGATTTGTCACTCCGATTGTCGGAGAGGTATCTCTGGGCCCACTCGGTAATACACATCACTATAAGCCTTGCAAGCATTGTAACTAATGAGTTAGTTGCGAGATGATGTATTACGGAACGAGTAAAGAGACTTGCCGGTAACGAGATTGAACTAGGTATTGAGATACCTACGATCGAACCTCGGGCAAGTAACATACCGATGACAAAGGAAACAACGTATGTTGTTATGCGGTTTGACCGACAAAGATCTTCATAGAATATGTGGGAGCCAATATGAGCATCCGGGTTCCACTATTGGTTATTGACCGGAGACATGTCTCGGTCATGTCTACATAGTTCTCGAACCCGTAGGGTCCGCACGCTTAAAGTTCGGTGACGATTGATATTATGAGTTTATGTGATTTGATGCACCGAAGGTAGTTCGCAGTCCCGGATGAGATCGGGGACATGATAAGGAGTCTCGAAATGGTCGAGACGTAAAGATCGATATATTGGACGACTATATTCGGATATCGAAAAGGTTCCGAGTGATTCGGGTATTTTTCAGAGTACCGGGGAGTTACGGAAATACGGGGAAGAAGTATTGGGCCTTAGTGGGAAGGAGAGGCAGCAGCCAGGAGGTGGCGCGCGCCCCTCCCAAGCCGAGTCCGAATTGGACAAGGGGTTTGGGGCGCGGCCCCCTCTCCCTTCCTTCTCCCCTCCCCTCCTTTCCCCCCTTCTCCTAGTTGGACTAGGAAAGGAGGAAACCTACTCCCTTGGCGCGCCCCTCCTAGGGCCGGCCTCCTCCTCCCTTACTCCTTTATATACGGGGGCGGGGGGCACCTCTAGACACACAAGTTGATTTGTTGCTCTCTCCCAGCCGTGTGCGGTGCCCCCCTCCACCATATTCAACCTCGATAATATCGTAGCGGTGCTTAGGCGAAGCCCTGCGTCGGTAGCATCATCATCACCGTCACCACGCCGTCGTGCTGACGGAACTCTTCCTCAAAGCTCAGCTGGATCGGAGTTCGAGGGACGTCATCGAGCTGAACGTGTGCTGAACTCGGAGGTGCCGTACGTTCGGTACTTGGATCAGTCGGATCGTGAAGACGTACGACTACATCAACCGTGTTGTGCTAACGCTTCCGCTTTCGGTCTACGAGGGTACGTGGACACACTCTTCCCCCTCGTTGCTATGCATCACCATGATCCTGTGTGTGCGTAGGAATTTTTTTGAAATTACTACGTTCCCCAATAGTGGCATCCGAGCCTGGTTTTATGCGTAGATGTTATATGCACGAGTAGAACACAAGTGAGTTGTGGGCGATACAAGTCATACTGCTTACCAGCATGTCACATTTTGGTTCGGCGGTATTGTTTGATGAAGCGGCCCGGACCGACATTATGCGTACGCTTACGCGAGACTGGTTCTACCGACGTGCTTTGCACACAGGTGGCTGGCGGGTGTTAGTTTCTCCAACTTTAGTTGAACCGAGTGTGGCTACAACCGGTCCTTGAGAAGGTTAAAACAACACTATCTTGATGAACTATCGTTGTGGTTTTGATGCGTAGGTAAGAACGGTTCTTGCTAAGCCCGTAGCAGCCACATAAAACTTGCAACAACAAAGTAGAGGATGTCTAACTTGTTTTTGCAGGGCATGTTGTGATGTGATATGGTCAAGACATGATGCTATATTTTATTGTATGAGATGATCATGTTTTGTAACCGAGCTATCAGCAACTGGCAGGAGCCATATGGTTGTCGCTTTATTTTATGCAATGCAATCGCCCTGTAATGCTTTACTTTATCACTAAGCGGTAGCGATAGTCATAGAAGCATAAGTTGGCGAGACGACAATGATGCTACGATGGAGATCAAGGTGTCGCGCCAGTGACGATGGTGATCATGACAGTGCTTCGGAGATGGAGATCACAAGCACAAGATGATGATGGCCATATCATATCATTTGTATTGATTGCATGTGATGTTTATCTTTTATGCATCTTATCTTGCTTTGATTGACGGCAGCATTATAAGATGATCTCTCACTAAATTTCAAGATAAAAGTGTTCTCCCTGAGTATGCTCCATTGCGAAAGTTCTTCGTGCTGAGACACCACATGATGATCAGGTGTGATAAGCTCTACGTTCAAATACAACGGGTGCAAAACAGTTGCACACACGGAATACTCAGGTTAAACTTGACGAGCCTAGAATATGCAGATATGGCCTCGGAACACTGGAGACCGAAAGGTCGAGCATGAATCATATAGTAGATATGATCAACATAGTGATGTTCACCATTGAAAACTACTCCATCTCACGTGATGATCGAACATGGTTTAGTTGATTTGGATCACGTGATCACTTAGATGATCAGAGGGATGTCTATCTAAGTGGGAGTTCTTAAGTAATATGATTAATTGAACTTTAATTTATCATGAACTTAGTCCTGGTAGTATTAGCATATCTATGTTGTAGATCAATAGCTCGCATTTAGCTCCCCTGTTTTATTTTTGATATGTTCCTAGAGAAAACTAAGTTAAAAGATGTTAGTAGCAATGATGCGGATTGGATCCGTGATCTGAAGATTATCCTCATTGCTGCACAGAAGAATTATGTCCTTGATGCACCGCTAGGTGACAAACCTATTGCAGAAGCAGATGCAGATGTTATGAACGTTTGGCTAGCTCAATATGATGACTACTTGATAGTTTAGTGCACCATGCTTAAACGGCTTAGAATCGGGACTTCAAAGACGTTTTGAACGTCATGGACCATATGATATGTTCCAGGATTTGAAGTTAATATTTCAAGGAAATACCCGAGTTGAGAGACATGAAGTCTCCAACAAGTTCTATAGCTAAAAGATGGAGGAGAATAGCTCAAGCAGTGAGCATGTGCTCAGATTGTCTGGGTACTACAATCGCTTGAATCAAGTGGGAGTTAATCTTCCAGATAAAATAGTGATTCACAGAATTCTCTAGTCACCATCACCAAGTTAGTAGAACTTTGTGATGAACTATAGTATGCAAGGGATGACGAAAACGATTCCCGAGCTTTTCATGATGTTGAAATCGATGAAGGTAGAAATCAAGAAAGAGCATCAAGTGTTGATGGTTGACAAGACCACTAGTTTCAAGGAAAAGGGCAAAGGGAAGAAGGGGAACTTTAAGAAGAACGGCAAGCAAGTTGCTGCTCAAGTGAAGAAGCCCAAGTTTGGACCTAAGCCTGAGACTAAGCTTCTACTGCAAAGGGACTGGTCACTAGAAGCGGAACTACCCCAAGTATTTGGCGGATAAGAAGGATGGCAAAGTGAACAAAGGTATATTTGATATACATGTTATTTATATGTACCTTACTAGTGTTTATAGCAACCCCTCAGTATTTGATACTAGTTCAGTTGCTAAGATTAGTAACTTGAAACGAGAGTTGCAGAATGAACAGAGACTAGTTAAGGTGAAGTGATGACGTGTGTTGGAAGTGGTTCCAAGATTGATATAATCATCATCGCACACTCCCTATACTTTCGGGATTAGTGTTGAACCTAAATAAGTGTTATTTGGTGTTTGCGTTGAGCATGAATATGATTTGATCATGTTTATTGCAATACGGTTATTCATTTAAGTTAGAGAATAATTGTTGTTCTGTTTAAATGAATAAAACCTTCTATGGTCATACACCCAATGAAAATGGTTCGTTAGATCTCGATCGTAGTGATACACATATTCATATTATTGAAACAAAAAGATGCAAAGTTAATAATGATAGTGCAACTTATTTGTGGCACTGTCGTTTAGGTCGTGTTGGTGTAAAGCACATGAAGAAACTCCATGCTGATGGGATTTTGGAATCACTTGATTATGAATCACTTGATGCTTGCGAACCGTGCCTTTTGGGCAAGATGACTAAAACTCCGTTCTCCGGAACAATGGAACGAGCTACTGACTTATTGGAAATAATACATACCGATGTATGCGGTCCAATGAGTGTTGAGGCTCACAGCGGGTATCATTATTTTGTGACCTTCACAGATGATTTGAGCAGATATGGGTATATCTACTTGATGAAACACAAGTCTGAAACATTTTAAAAGTTCATATAATTTCAGAGTGAAGTGGAAAATCATCGTAACAAGAAAATAAAGTTTCTACGATTTGATCGTGGAGGAGAATATTTGAGTTACGAGTTTGGTCTTCATTTGAAACAATACGGAATAGTTTCGCAACTCACGCCACCTGGAACACCACAGCATACTGGTGTGTCCGAACATCGTAACCGTACTTTATTAGATATGGTGCAATCTATGATGTCTCTTACCGATTTACCACTATCGTTTTGGGGTTATGCATTAGAGACATCTGCATTCACGTTAAATAGGGCACCATCTAAATCCGTTGAGATGACACTATATGAACCGTGGTTTGGCAAGAAACCAAAGTTGTCGTTTCTTAAAGTTTGGGGTTGCAATGCTTATGCGAAAAAGTTTCATCATGATAAACTCAAACCCAAATCAGAGAAATGTGTCTTCATAGGATACCCGAAGGAGACGGTTGGGTACACCTTCTATCACAGATCCGAAGGCAAGATATTCGTTGCTGGGAATGGATCCTTTCTAGAGAAGTAGCTTATCTCGAAAGAAGTGAGTGGGAGGAAAGTAGAACTAGATGAGGTAATTGTACCTTCTCTCGAATTGAAAAGTAGCTCATCACTGAAATCAGTTCTAGTGATGCCTACACGAATTGGTGAGGAAGTTAATGATGATGATCATGAAACTTCAGATCAAGTTTCTACAGAACCTCGTAGGTCAACCAGAGTAAGATCGGCACCAAAGTGGTATGGTAATCCTGTTCTGGAAGTCATGTTACTAGATCATGACGAACCTGCGAACTATGAGGAAGCGATGATGAGCCCAGATTCCGCGAAATGGTTTGAGGCCATGAAATCTGAGATAGGATCCATGTATGAGAACAAAGTGTGGACTTTGGTTGACTTGCCTGATGATCGGCAAGCCACAGAAAATAAATGGATCTTCAAGAGGAAGACGAACGCTGATAGTAGTGTTACTATCTACAAAGCTAGACTTGTCGAAAATGGTTTTGACAAAGTTCAAGGTGTTGACTAGGATGAGATTTTCTCACTCATAGCGATGCTTAAGTCTGTCTGAATCATGTTAGCAAATTGCCACATTTTATGAAATCTGGCAAATGGATGTCAAAACTACATTCCTGATTGGATTTCTGGAAGAAGAGTTGTATATGATGCAACCTGAAGGTTTTATCGATCCAAAGGGTGCTAACAAAGTGTGCAAGCTCCAGCAATCCATCTATGGACTGGTGCAAGCATCTCGGAGTTGGAATATACGCTTTGATGAGTTGATCAAAGCATATAGTTTTATACATACTTGCGGTGAAGCCTGTATTTACAAGAAAGTGAGTGGGAGCACTACAGCATTTCTGATAAGTATGTGTGAATGACATATTGTTGATCGGAAATAATGTAGAATTTTTCTGGAAAGCATAAAGGAGTATTTGAAAGGAGTTTTTCAAAGAAAGACCTTGGTGAAGCTGCTTACATATTGAGCATCAAGATCTATAGAGATAGATGAAGACGCTTGATAAGTTTTTTCAATGAGTACATACCTTGACAAGATTTTGAAATAGTTCAAAATGAAACAGTCAAAGAAAGAGTTCTTGCCTGTGTTGCAAGGTGTAAAATTGAGTAAGACTCAAAGCCCGACCACAGCAGAAGATAGAAAGAGAATGAAAGTCATTCCCTATGCCTCAGTCATAGGTTCTAGTTCTATAAAGTTTGCCATGCTGTGTACCAGATCTATTGTATACCCTACACTGAGTTTGGAAAGGGAATACAATAGTGATCTAGGAGTAGATTGATGTCTACTACACAACCTTCTTCTTGTAGACGTTGTTTGGCCTCCAAGTGCAGAGGTTTGTAGGACAGTAGCAAATTTCCCTTAAGTGGATGACCTAAGGTTTATCAATCCCTAGGAGGTGTAGGATGAAGATGGTCTCTCTCAAGCAACCCTACAACCAAATAACAAAGAGTTTCTTGTGTCCCCAACACACCCAATACGATGGTAAATTGTATAGGTGCACTAGTTCGGTGAAGAGATGGTGATACAAGTGGTATATGGATGGTAGATAAAGGTATTTGTAATCTGAAATTATAAAAACAGCAAGGTAGCAAGTGATAAAAGTGAGCGTAAACGGTATTGCAATGATAGAAAACAAGGCCTAGGGTTCATACTTTCACTAGTGTAAGTTCCCTCAACAATACTAACATAATTGGATCACATAACTATCCCTCAACATGCAACAAAGAGTCACTCCAAAGTCACTAATAGCGGAGAACAAACGAAGAGATTATGGTAGGGTACGAAACCACCTCAAAGTTATTCTTTCCAATCAATCCGTTGGGCTATTCCTATAAGTGTCACAAACAGCCCTAGAGTTCGTACTAGAATAACACCTTAAGACGCAAATCAACCAAAACCCTAATGTCACCTAGATACTCCAATGTCACCTCAAGTATCCGTGGGTATGATTATACGATATGCATCACACAATCTCAGATTCATCTATTCAACCAACACAAAGGACCTCAAAGAGTGCCCCAAAGTTTCTATAGGAGAATCACGACGAAAACGTTTGCCAACCCTATGCATAGGTTCATGGGCGGAACCCGCAAGTTGGTCACCAAAACATACATCAAGTGGCATGTGGTATCCCATTGTCACCACAGATATCCACGGCAAGACATACATCAAGTGTTCTCAAATCTTTAAAGACTCAATCTGATAAGATTACTTCAAAGGGGAAACTCAATTCATTACAAGAGAGAAGAGGGGGAGGAGAAACATAGGATCCAACTATAATAGCAAAGCTCATGATACATCAAGATCGTGCCAAATCAAGAACACGAGAGAGAGAGATCAAACACATAACTACTGGTACATACCCTCAGCCCCGAGGGAGAACTACTCCCTCCTCGTCATGGAGAGCATCGGGATGATGAAGATGGCCACCGGTGAGGGTTCCCCCCTCCGGCAGGGTGCCGGAACAGGGTCCCGATTGACTTTTGGTGGCTACGGAGGCTTCTGGCGGCGGAACTCCCGATCTATCTGTTGGAAATATGCCCTAGAGGCAATAATAAATTAGTTATTATTATATTATATTTCATTTTTCATGATAATCGTTTATTATCCATGCTAGAATTGTATTGATAGGAAACTCAGATACATGTGTGGATACATAGACAACACCATGTCCCTAGTAAGCCTCTAGTTAACTAGCTCGTTGATCAATAGATGGTTACGGTTTCCTGAGCATGGACATTAGATGTCGTTGATAACGGGATCACATCATTAGGAGAATGATGTGATGGACAAGACCCAATCCTAAGCCTAGCACAAGATCGTGTAGTTTGTATGCTAAAGCTTTTCTAATGTCAAGTATCATTTCCTTAGACCATGTGATTGTGCAACTCCCGAATACCGTAGGAGTTCTTTGGGTGTACCAAACGTCACAACGTAACTGGGTGGCTATAAAGGTGCACTATGGGTATCTCCGAAAGTGTCTGTTGGGTTGGCACGAATCGAGACTGGGATTTGTCACTCCGTGTAACGGAGAGGTATCTCTGGGCCCACTCGGTAGGACATCATCATAATGTGCACAATGTGACCAAGGAGTTGATCACGGGATGATGTGTTACGGAACGAGTAAAGATACTTGCCGGTAACGAGATTGAACAAGGTATCGGGATACCGACGATCGAATCTCGGGCAAGTATCATACCGATAGAGAAAGGGAATTGTATACGGGATTGATTGAATCCTTGACATCGTGGTTCATCCGATGAGATCATCGTGGAACATGTGGGAACCAACATGGTATCCAGATCCCGCTGTTGGTTATTGACTGGAGAGTTGTCTCGGCCATGTCTGCATGACTCCTGAGCCCGTAGGGTCTACACACTTAAGGTTCGATGACGCTAGGGTTATAGGGAAAGTATGTACACGGTTACCGAATGTTGTTCAGAGTCCCGGATGAGATCTCAGACGTCACGAGGAGTTCCAGAATGGTCCGGAGGTAAAGATTTATATATGGGAAGTCCCTTTTTGGTCACCAGAAAAGTTTCGGGTGCTATCGGTAACGTACCGGGACCACCGGGAGGGTCCCGGGGGTCCACCAGGTGGGGCCACCAGCCCTAGAAGGCTGCGTGGGCCAAGTGTGGGAGGGGACCAGACCCAGGTGGGCTGGTGCGCCACCAAGGCCCAAGGCGCAAGGGAGAGTGGGAGGGGGCAAACCCTAGGTCCAGATGGGCCTTAAGGCCCACCCTAGGTGCGCCCCCCTCTCTCCCCCCTTGGCCGCCACCCTAGATGGGTTTTGGGGCTGCCGCCACCCCTAGGGAGGGAACCCTAGATGGGGGCGCAGCCCCTCCCCTTCCCCTATATATACTTGAGGTATTGGGGGCTGCAAGACACGAGATCATCTCCCTCTTGGCGCAGCCCTACCTCTCTCCCTCCTCGTCTCTCGTAGTGCTTGGCGAAGCCCTGCTGGAGTTCCGTGCTCCTCCACCACCACCACGTCGTCATGCTGCTGCTGGACGGAGTCTTCCCCAACCTCTCCTTCTCCCCTTGCTGGATCAAGGCGTGGGAGACGTCATCGGGCTGCACGTGTGTTGAACGCGGAGGCGCCATTGTTCGGCGCTTAGATCGGAATCAACCGCGATCTGAATCGCTGCAAGTACGACTCCTTCATCTGCGTTCTTGCAACGCTTCCGCTTAGCGATCTACAAGGGTATGTAGATGCACTCCCCTCCCCCCTCGTTGCTAGATTACTCCATAGATTGATCTTGGTGATGCGTAGAAAATTTTAAATTTCTGCTACGATCCCCAACAGTGGCATCATGAGCTAGGTCTATGCGTAGTTTCTATGCACGAGTAGAACACAAGTTGTTGTGGGCGTCGATTTTGTCAATTTACTTGCCGTTACTAGTCTTATCTTGATTCGGCGGCATCGTGGGATGAAGCGGCCCGGACCGACCTTACACGTACTCTTACGTGAGACAGGTTCCACCGACTGACATGCACTAGTTGCATAAAGGTGGCTAGCGGGTGTCTGTCTCTCCCACTTTAGTCGGATCGGATTCGATGAAAAGGGTCCTTATGAAGGGTAAATAGAAATTGGCATATCACGTTGTGGTTTTGGCGTAGGTAAGAAACGTTCTTGCTAGAAACCTATAGCAGCCACGTAAAAAAACTTGCAACAACAATTAGAGGACGTCTAACTTGTTTTTGCAGCATGTGCCGTGTGATGTGATATGGCCAAAAGGATGTGATGAATGATATATGTGATGTATGAGATTGATCATGTTCTTGTAATAGGAATCACGACTTGCATGTCGATGAGTATGACAACCGGCAGGAGCCATAGGAGTTGTCTTAATTTATTTATGACCTGCGTGTCAACATAAACGTCATGTAATTACTTTACTTTATTGCTAAAGCATTAGCCATAGTAGTAGAAGTAATAGATGATGAGACAACTTCAAGAACACACGATGATGGAGATCATGATGATGGAGACCATGGTGTCATGCCGGTGACAACGATGATCATGGAGCCCCGAAGATGGAGATCAAAAGGAGCAAATGATATTGGCCATATCATGTCACTATTTGATTGCATGTGATGTTTATCATGTTTATATCTTATTTGCTTAGAATGACAGTAGCTTAAATAAGATGACCCCTCGTAATAATTTCAAGAAAGTGTTCCCCCTAACTGTGCACCATTGTGAAGGTTCGTTGTTTTGAAGCACCACGTGATGATCGGGTGTGATAGATTCTAACATTTGAATACAACGGGTGTAAGCCAGATTTACACACGCAATACACTTAGGTTGACTTGACGAGCCTAGCATGTACAGACATGGCCTCGAAACGCAGAAGACCGAAAGGTCGAGCTTGAGTCGTATAGAAGATACGATCAACATGAAGATGTTCACCGATGTTGACTAGTCCGTCTCACGTGATGATCGGACACGGCCTAGTTGACTCGGATCATGTTTCACTTAGATGACTAGAGGGATGTCTATCTGAGTGGGAGTTCATTAAATAATTTGATTAGATGAACTTAATTATCATGAACATAGTCTAAATTGTCTTTGAAAATATGTTGTAGATAAATAGCTCATGTCGTAGCTCCCTGTTTCAATATGTTCATAGAGAAAGACCAAGTTGAAAGATATTGTAAGCAATGATGCGGACTGGGTCCATAGTCCGAGGAGTGTCCTCACTGCTACACAGAAGGCTTACGTCTTTGATGCACCGCTCGGTGTGCAAACCCCTACAACATCGTCTGTGGATGTTGTGAACACCTGACAGACACATCATGATGACTACTTGATAGTTTAGTGCACCATACTTTACGGCTTAGAATCAGGATTCCAATGACGTTTTGAACGCCATAAGACATATGAGATGTTCCAAGAGCTGAAATTGGGATTTCAGGCTCATGCCCGTGTTGAGAGGTATGAGACCTCTGATAAGTTCTTTTGCCAACAAGATGGAGGAGAATAGCTCAGCTAGTGAGCATGTGCTCAAAATGTCTGGGTGCTACAATCACTTAAATCAAGTGGGAGTTAAACTTCCAGATAAGATAGTGATTGATAGAGTTCTCTAGCCTCTATCACTAAGCTACTAGATCTTCATGATGAACTATGACATGCAAGGGATGGAGTTGATCCCGGAGCTGTTCGCGGTGCTTAAGACCGCAAAAGGTAGAAATCAAGAAGGAGCATCAAGTGTTGATGGTTTAACAAGACCACTGGTTTCAAGAAGGGCAAGGGCTAGAAGGGAAACTTCATGGATGGCAAACCAGTTGCCGCTCCAGTGAAGGAACCCAAGGTTGAACCCAAACCCGAGACTAAGTGCTTCTATTGTAAGGGGAACGGTCACTGGTAGCAGAATTACCCCAAATGCATGGTAGATAAGAAGGCTGGCAACTTCAACAAAGTATATACGTGTTATTAATGTGTACCTTACTAGTACTCCTGGTAGCACCTGGGTATTGGATACCGGTTCAGTTGCTATTGTTGGTGACTTGAAGCAAAAGCTACGGACTAAACGGAGACTGGCTAAGGGCGAGGTGACGATGTGTGTTGGAAGTGTTTCCAAAGTTGATGAGATCACCATCGCACGCTCCATCTGCCTTCGGGATTTGTATTGAACCTAGATAAATGTTATCAGGTGTCTACGTTGAGCATGAATATGATTAGATCATGTTCATTGCAATACGATTATTCATTTAAGTTAGAGAATAATGGTTATTCTGTTTACATGAATAATACCTTTCATGGTCATGCACCCTATGTGAATGGTTCATTGAATCTCGGTTGTGGTAATACACATGTTCACGCCAAAAGATGTAGAGTTAATAATGATAGTACCACTTTCTTGTGGCACTGCCGCTTAGGTCATATTGGCGTAAGATGCATGAAGAAACTCCATGTCGATGGATGTTTGGAGTCACTTGATTTTGAATCGCTTGACACATGCGAGCCATGCCTCATGGGCAGGATGATTATGACCCCGTTTTCAAGTACAATGAAATGGGCAAGTGACTTGTTGGAAATCATACATGCTGATGCGTGTGATCCAATGAGAATTGAAGCGTGCGGTGGATATCGCTATTTTCTCATCTTCACTGATGATTTGAGTAGATATAGGTATATTTACTTAATGAAGCACAAGTCTGAAACATTTGAAAAGTTCAAGCGGTTTCAGAGTGAAGTTAAGAACCATCATAACAAGAAGATCAAATTCCTACGATCTGATCGATGAGAATTTCTGAGTTATGAGTTTGGCAATCAGTTAAGACATAGTGGAATTGTTTCACAGTTGAAGCCACCTGGAACACCACAGGGTAATGGTGTGTCCGGATGTCGTAATTGAACCTTATGAGATATGGTGCGATCTATGATGTCTCTTACTGATCTACCATTTTCATTTTGAGGATATGCGTTAGAGACAGCTGCATTCACTTTAGATAGGACACCATCTAAGCCTGTTGAGACGACATCGTATTGTCGTTTCTTAATGTTTGGGGCTGCGATGCTTAAGGCTTCAGCCGGAGAAGCTCGAACCCAAAAGCGGACAAACACATCTTCATAGGATACCCAAAGGTGACAGTTGGGTATACCTTCTATCTCAGATCCGAGGGCAAATTGTTTGTCGCTAAGAACGGGTCCTTTCTCGAGAAGGAGTTTCTCTCGAAAGAATTGAGTGGGAGGAAGATAGAACTTGATGAGGTTGTTGAACCTTTACTTTAACCAGAGAGTGATGCAACACAGAAAGATGTTTTCTGTGGCGCCTATGTCTATTGAATAGGAAGTTAATGATAGTGATCATGAAGCTTCGGATCAAGTTGCTATCAAACCTCGTAGGTCGACAAGGATATGTACTACTCCTGAGTGGTACGGTAATCCTGTCTTAGATATCATGTTGTTAGACAACAATGAACCTACGAGCTATGGAGAAGCGATGGTGGGCCCGTATTCCGACAAATGGTTAGAAGCCATGAAATCCGAGATAGGATCCATGTATCAGAACAAAGTATGGACTTTGGTGGACTTGCCCGATGATCGGCGAGCCATTGAGATAAATGGATCTTTAAGAAGAAGACATACATGGGCGGTAATGTTATCGTCTATGAAGCTCGACTTGTGGGAAAGAGTCTTTTCACAAGTTCAAGGAGTTGACTATGATGAGAATTTCTCACCCGTAGCGATGCTTAAGTCTGTCGGAATCATGTTAGCATTAGCTGTATTTTTCGATTATGAAATCTGACAGATGGATGCAAAAACAAGTTTTCTTACCAGTTTTCGTAAGAAAAAGTTGTATGTGATACAATAAAAGGTTTTGTCGATCCTAAGGATGCTAAAAGGTATGCTGGTTCTAGCAATCCTTCTATGGACTAGAGCAAGCATCTCGGAGTCGGAATATATGCTTTGATGGAGTGATCAAAGCTTTTAGGTTTATACAATGTTTGCTAGAAACTTGTATTTACAAGAAAGTGAGTGGGGGCACTACAACATTTCTGATAAGTATATGTGGATGACATATTGTTGATCCGAAATAATGTAGAAATTCTGGAAAGCATAAATGGTTGCTTGAGGAGTGATTTTCAAAGGAAGACCTGGAAAAGCTGCTTACATATTGGGCATCAAGATCTATAGAGATAGATCAAGACGCCTGATGATACTTTCAAAGAACGCACACCTTGACACGATTTCGAAGGAGTTCAAAATAGATCAGTCAAAGAAGGGATTCTTACCTGAGTTGTAAGGTGTGAAGTTGAGTAAGACTCAAAGCTTGACCATGGCAGAAGAAAGAGGAAGGACGAAGATCGTCCCCTATGCTTTTGTCATAGGCTCTATACGGTATGCCATGCTGAGTACCGCACCTGATGTGTGCCTTGCCACATGTCTGGCAAGAGGGTGCAAAGGTGATCTAGGAGTGGATCACCATATAGCGGTCAAAATTATCCTTAGAGGAATAAGGAAATGTTTCTCGGTTATGGAGGTGATAAAGAGTTCGACGTAAAGAGTTACGTCGATGCAAGCTTAACACCTATCCGGATAGCTCTGAGTAGAGATACCGGATACGTATAATGGAGCAACAATTTGGAATAGCTCCAAGTGGAATGTGGTAGCAGCATCTATGATATGACATAAAGTTTTGCGAAATACATAGGGACCTGAATATTACAGACCCGTTGACTACAACCTCTCTCACAAGCATAACATGACCAAACCCAGAACTCATTGAGTGTTAATCACATAGTGATGTGAACTAGATTATTGAGTCTAGTAAACTCTTTGGATGCTGGTCACATGGCGATGTGACCTGTGAGTGTTAATCACATGGCGATGTGAACTAGATTATTGACTCTAGTGCAAGTGGTAGACTGTTGGAAATATGCCCTAGAGGCAATAATAAATTAGTTATTATTATATTATATTTCATTGTTCATGATAATCGTTTATTATCCATGCTAGAATTGTATTGATAGGAAACTCAGATACATGTGTGGATACGTAGACAACACCATGTCCCTAGTAAGCCTCTAGTTGACTAGCTCGTTGATCAATAGATGGTTACGGTTTCCTGACCATGGACATTAGATGTCATTGATAACGGGATCACATCATTAGGAGAATGATGTGATGGACAAGACCCAATCCTAAGCCTAGCACAAGATCGTGTAGTTCGTATGCTAAAGCTTTTCTAATGTCAAGTATCATTTCCTTAGACCATGAGATTGTGCAACTCCCGAATACCATAGGAGTTCTTTGGGTGTACCAAATGTCACAACGTAACTGGGTGGCTATAAAGGTGCACTACGGGTATCTCCGAAAGTGTCTGTTCGGTTGGCACGAATCGAGACTGGGATTTGTCACTCCGTGTAACGGAGAGGTATCTCTGGGCCCACTCGGTAGGACATCATCATAATGTGCACAATGTGACCAAGGAGTTGATCACGGGATGATGTGTTACGGAACGAGTAAAGAGACTTGCCGGTAACGAGATTGAACAAGGTATTGGGATACCGACGATCGAATCTCGGGCAAGTATCGTACCGATAGACAAAGGGAATTGTATACGGGATTGATTGAATCCTTGACATCATGGTTCATCCGATGAGATCATCGTGGAGCATGTGGTAACCAACATGGGTATCCAGATCCCGCTGTTGGTTATTGACCGGAGAGTTGTCTCGACCATGTCTGCATGACTCCCGAGCCCGTAGGGTCTACACACTTAAGGTTCGATGATGCTAGGGTTATAGGGAAAGTATGTACGCGGTTACCGAATGTTGTTCGGAGTCCTGGATGAGATCCCGGACATCACGAGGAGTTCCAGAATGGTCCGGAGGTAAAGATTTATATATGGGAAGTCCCGTTTTGGTCACTGGAAAAGTTTCGGGTGCTATCGGTAACGTACCAGGACCACCGGGAGGGTCCCGGGGGTCCACCAGGTGGGGCCACCAGTCCTAGAAGGCTGCGTGGGCCAAGTGTGGGAGGGGACCAGCCCCAGGTGGGCTGGTGCGCCCCCCACCAAGGCCCAAGGCACAAGGGAGAGTGGGAGGGGGCAAACCCTAGGTCCAGATGGGCCTTAAGGCCCACCCTAGGTGCGCCCCCTCTCTCCCCCCTTGGCCGCCACCCTAGATGGGTTTTGGGGCTGCCGCCATCCCTAGGGAGGGAACCCTAGATGGGGGTGCAGCCCCTCCCCTTCCCCTATATATACTTGAGGTATTGGGGGCTGCAAGACACGAGATCATCTCCCTCTTGGCGCAACCCTACCTCTCTCCCTCCTCGTCTCTCGTAGTGCTTGGCGAAGCCCTGCTGGAGTTCCGCGCTCCTCCACCACCACCACGCCGTCGTGCTGCTACTGGACGGAGTCTTCCCCAACCTCTCCTTCTCCCCTTGTTGGATCAAGGCATGTGAGATGTCATCGGGCTGCACGTGTGTTGAACGCGGAGGCGCCGTTGTTCGGCGCTTAGATCGGAATCAACCGCGATCTGAATTGCTGCGAGTACGACTCCTTCATCCGCGTTCTTGCAACGCTTCCGCTTAGCGATCTACAAGGGTATGTAGATGCACTCCCCTCCCCCTCATTGCTAGATTACTCCATAGATTGATCTTGGTGATGCGTAGAAAATTTTAAATTTCTGCTACGATCCCCAACACTATCTTGCGTTCTGGAAGCTTTAGGTCACGTAGGTATATATGGGTGCAGGAGGTACGTCAGGGGAGCCACGGGGGCCCCACGAGGCAGGGGGGCGCGCCCTAGGGGGGCGCCCCCCACCCTCGTGAGCACCTCGTGTCTCCCCTGACGTGGGGTCCAAGTTCATCAGGTGTGTTTTCTTCCAAAAATAACTTCTCTAGTTGAGTTCGTTCCGTTTCGACTCCGTCTGATATTCCTTTTCTTCAAAACACTGAAATAGGCATAAAATAACAAATCTGGGCTGGGCCTCCGGTTAATAGGTTAGTCCCCAAAATAATATAAAAGTAGAAAATAAAGCCCAATATTGCCCAAAACAGTAGATAATATAGCATGGAGCAATAAAAAATTATAGATACGTTGGAGACGTATCAAGCATCCCCAAGCTTAATTCCTGCTCGTCCTCGAGTAGGTAAATGATAAAAAAGAATTTTTGATGCGGAGTGCTACTTGGCATAATTTCAATGTAATTCTTCCTACTTGTGATATGAATATTCAGATCCATAAGATTCAAGACAAAAGTTTGTATTGACATAAAAACAATAATACTTCAAGCATACTAACAAAGCAATTATGTCTTCTCAAAATAACATGGCCAAAGAAAGTTATCCCTACAAAATCATATAGTCTGGCTATGCTCCATCTTCACCACACAAAATATTTAAATCATGCACAACCCCGATGACAAGCCAAGCAATTGTTCCATACTTTTGATGTTCTCAAACTTTTTCAATCTAGACGCACTATATGAGCGTGAGCCATGGACATAGCACTATAGGTGGAATAGAATGGTGGTTGTGGAGAAGACAAAAAGGGAGAAGATAGTCTCACATCAACTAGGCGTATCAACGGGCTATGGAGATGCCCATCAATAGATATCAATGTGAGTGAGTAGGGATTGCCATGCAACGGATGCACTAGAGTTGTAAATGTATGAAAGCTCAACAAAAGAAACTAGTGGGTGTGCATCCAACTTGCTTGCTCTCGAAGACCTAGGGCCATTTGAGGAAGCCCATCATTGGAATATACAAGCCAAGTTCTATAATGTAAAATTCCCACTTGTATATGAAAGTGACAACATATGAGACACTCTATATGAAGAACGTGGTGCTACTTTGAAGCACAATATATGAGACTCGCTATATCATGGTGCTACTTTGAAGCACAAGTGTGGAAAAAAGGATAGTAGCATTGCCCCTTTTTATTTATTTTCTTTTTTTATTTGGCCTTTCCTTTTTTATTTGGCCTTTCTTTTTTTATTTGGCCTTTCCCTTTTTTTGGCCTTTCTTTTTTTATTTGGCCTTTCCCTTTTTTTTGGCCTTTCTTTTTTTGGGACAATGCTCTATTGAATGGTGAACATCACACTTCTATTTATTTACAACTCAAGAATTACAACTCGATACTAGAACAAAGATGACTCTATATGAATGCCTCCGGCGGTGTACCGGGATATGCAGTGAATCAAGAGTGACATGTATGAAAGAATTATGAATGGTGGCTTTGCCACAAATACAATGTCAACTACATGATCATGCAAAGCAATATGACAATGATGAAGCGTGTCATAATAAACAGAACGGTGGAAAGTTGCATGGCAATATATCTCGGAATGGCTATGGAAATGCCATAATAGGTAGGTATGGTGGCTGTTTTGAGGAAGGTATATGGTGGGTTTATGGTACCGGCGAAAGTTGCGCGGTACTAGAGAGACTAGCAAAGGTGGAAGGGTGAGAGTGCGTATAGTCCATGGACTCAACATTAGTCATAAAGAACTCACATACTTATTGCAAAAATCTATTAGTTATCGAAACAAAGTACTACGCGCATGCTCCTAGGGGGATAGATTGGTAGGAAAAGACCATCCCTCATCCCCGACCGCCACTCATAAGGAAGACAATCAATAAACACCTCATGCTCTGACTTTGTTACATAATGGTTCACCATACGTGCATGCTACGGGAATCACAAACTCCAACACAAGTATCTCTCAAATTCACAACTACTCAACTAGCATGACTCTAATATCACCATCTCCATATCTCAAAACAATCATCAAGCATCAAACTTCTCTTAGTATTCAACACACTCATAAGAGAATTTTTATTATTCTTGAATACCTAGCATATTAGGATTTTAAGCAAATTACCATGCTATTTAAGACTCTCAAAATAATCTAAGTGAATCATGAGAGATCAATAGTTTCTATAAAACGAATCCACCACCGTGCTCTAAAAGATATAAGTGAAGTACTAGAGCAAACAACAAACTACTCCGAAGGATATAAGTGAAGATCAATGAGTAGTCGAATTATTATGCAACTATGTGAAGACTCTCTAACATTTAATAATTTCAGATCTTGGTACTTTATTCAAACAGCAAGCAAAGCAAAATAAACTAAATTGATGCTCCAAGCAAAACACATATCATGTGGCGAATAAAAATATAGCTCCAAGTAAAGTTACCAATGAACGAAGACGAAAGAGGGGATGCCTTCCGGGGCATCCCCAAGCTTAGGCTCTTGGTTGTCCTTGAATATTACCTTGGGGTGCCTTGGGAATCCCCAAGCTTAGGCTCTTGCCACTCCTTATTCCATGGTCCATCGAATCCTTACCCAAAACTTGAAAACTTCACAACACAAAACTTAACAGAAAACTCGTAAGCTCTGTTAGTATAAGAAAATAAATCACCACTTCAAGGTACTGTAATGAACTCATTCTTTATTTATATTGGTGTTAAACCTACTGTATTCCAACTTCTCTATGGTTTATAAACTATTTTACTAGCCATAGATTCATCAAAATAAGTAAACAACACATGAAAAACAGAATCTGTCAAAAACAGAACAGTCTGTAGTAATCTGGATCAAACGTATACTTCTGGAAATCATAAAATTCTCAAATAAATTGCTGGACCTGAGGAATTTATCTATTAATAATATTAAAAACTAATTATATAAATATCACTCTCCAAATAAAAATGGCAGCAATTCTCGTGAGCGCTAAAGTTTCTGTTTTTGACAGCATGATCAACAAGACTTTCCCCAAGTCTTCCCAAAGGTTCTACTTGGCACAAACACTAATTAAAAGCATAAAACCACATCTAAGTAGAGGCTAGATGAATTATTTATTACTAAATAGGAGCTAAAAGCAAGGGATAAAAATAAAATTGGGTTGCCTCCCAACAAGCGCTATCGTTTAACGCCCCTAGCTAGGCATGATGATTTCAATGATGCTCATATAAAAGATAAGAATCGAAACATAAAGAGAGCATCATTAAGAATATGAATAGCACATTTAAGTCTAACATACTTCCTATGCATATGGATTTTGTGAGCAAACAACTTATGGGAGCAATAATCAACTTGCATAGGAAGGTAAAACACACATAACTTCAAAACTTTAAGCACATAGAGAGGAAACTTGATATTATTGCAACTCCTACAAGCATATATTCCTCCCTCATAATAATTTTCAGTAGCATCATGAATGAATTTAACAATATAACCAGCACCTAAAGCATTATTTTCATGATCTACAAGCATAGAAAATTTACTACTCTCCACATAAGCAAGATTCTTCTCATGAATAATAGTGGGAGTATCATAAGAGACTTGAATACTATAAATTGCTTCCACATTAAAAGAGTAATGTTCAGAGAAGGGGTAATCATAATCATGACAAGTTTTATAAATATAATCACTACTTTTTATAGCATAAGTATCATCACAATAATCATCATAAGTAGGAGGCATGCTATCATCATTATAAACTTGCATATCAAAACTTGAGAGGCTAAAAATATCATCATTATTAAACATAGCATCCCCAAGATTGGGACAAACATTAATTGCAACAAATTTATTCTCAAATATTTCATCCTCATCAAACATAGCTTCCCCAAGCTTGGGCCTTTTCATATCATAAGCATAATCACTCTCATCATTAATTGTATGAATAGCACCAATAGTATAGCAATTATCATATTCTTCCAAGCAAGTGCCAAAAAGATTTTCAAGATCATAAGAAGTATCATTATCTTCCACAATTATATTTTCATGAGGCACAATAGTAATAGGAGCAGCATTAGTTGGAAGAGATATCTTTTTACCTCTCTTCCCTTTTCTTTTCTTCTTCTTCACCACATCATGTGTGGGTTCAATCCTCTTTTTGGAGCTCCTTATTAATGAGATTGGTTGAATAGGAGGCTCTTCCTCGTTACCTGATTCATCATAAGAAATAATAGGAGGGTATCGGGAAGTCTCTTCCCTTTCATTAGTATTCTCTTCATCTTCTATTTGTTTTCTTTTCTTTATGTAATTGGCAATATAAGGATTTTCAATGCAATTCACCACACAATACATATAAATATTTTCTAGATCAAAATCAAGAACTTTATCAAGGGCAAATTTTGGAATATCCTTAGTTATACGTTTCATTTCTTCATAACCCAAAAGAAGGCTAAGCTCTTTATGATGCTCAAGGGTAATCAAATTATCACAATATTTGGACACGGCTTGATCATGAAACAAATAGCATTGGAGCTTTAAATGACCATGTTCATTGCAAAGTTCACAAGGAGCACGAAAAATATTGAATCTTTCAGCACATTCATCTAGCTCTTCTTGCAACAATTTGGTTTCTAAGTACTTATGCCTCTTGCAATATCTATCTTCCCTATTTCGTGTGTACATGCAAACCCAGTCTACTCCACAAAAATTGACATGTTTATAGGAGGCATTTTCATCATAACTAGTGCAATCATCATTAGCATCATGGATATTCAAAGAATTCGTACTAACAACAATGCAATCATGCTTATCATTCAAATATTTAGTGCCAAACATTTTATAGATTTCTTCTTCTAGCACTTGAGCACAATTATCCTTTCCATCATACTCACGAAAGATATTAAAAAGGTGAAGTGTATGAGACAAACTCAATTCCATTTTTTTATATAGTTTTCTTTTATAAACTAAACTAGTGATAAAACAAGAAACTAAAAGACTCGATTGCAAGATCTAAAGATATACCTTCAAGCACTCACCTCCCTGGCAACGGCACCAGAAAAGAGCTTGATGTCTACTACACAACCTTCTTCTTGTAGACGTTGTTTGGCCTCCAAGTGCAGAGGTTTGTAGGACAGTAGCAAATTTCCCTCAAGTGGATGACCTAAGGTTTATCAATCCGTAGGAGGTGTAGGATGAAGATGGTCTCTCTCAAGCAACCCTGCAACCAAATAACAAAGAGTCTCTTGTGTCCCCAACACACCCAATACAATGGTAAATTGTATAGGTGCACTAGTTCGGCAAAGAGATGGTGATACAAGTGGTATATGGATGGTAGATAAAGGTATTTGTAATCTGAAATTATAAAAACAGCAAGGTAGAAAGTGATAAAAGTGAGCGTAAACGGTATTGCAATGATAGAAAACAAGGCCTAGGGTTCATACTTTCACTAGTGTAAGTTCCCTCAACAATACTAACATAATTGGATCACATAACTATCCCTCAACATGCAACAAAGAGTCACTCTAAAGTCACTAATAGCGGAGAATGAACGAAGAGATTATGGTAGGGTACGAAACCACCTCAAAGTTATTCTTTCCAATCAATCTGTTGGGCTATTCCTATAAGTGTCACAAACAGCCCTAGAGTTCGTACTAGAATAACACCTTAAGACACAAATCAACCAAAACCCTAATGTCACCTAGATACTCCAATGTCACCTCAAGTATCTGTGGGTATGATTATACGATATGCATCACACAATCTCAGATTCATCTATTCAACCAACACAAAGGACCTCAAAGAGTGCCCCAAAGTTTCTACCGGAGAATCATGACGAAAACGTTTGCCAACCCCTATGCATAGGTTCATGGGCGAAACCCACAAGTTGGTCACCAAAACATACATCAAGTGGCACGTGGTATCCCATTGTCACCACAGATATCCACGACAAGACATACATCAAGTATTCTCAAATCTTTAAAGACTCAATCCGATAAGATTACTTCAAAGGGGAAACTCAATTCATTACAAGAGAGAAGAGGGGGAGGAGAAACATAGGATCCAACTATAGTAGCAAAGCTCGCGATACATCAAGATCGTACCAAATCAAGAACATGAGAGAGAGAGAGAGATCAAACACATAGCTACTGGTACATACCCTCAGCCCCGAGGGAAAACTACTCCCTCCTCATCATGGAGAGCACCGAGATGATGAAGATGGCAACCGGTGAGGGTTCCCCCCTCCGGCAGGGTGCCGGAACAGGGTCCCGATTGACTTTTGGTGGCTACGGAGGCTTCTGGCGGCGGAACTCCCGATCTATCTTGCGTTCTGGAAGTTTTAGGTCACGTAGGTATATATGGGTGCAGGAGGTACGTCAGGGGAGCCACGGGGGCCCCACGAGGCAGGGGGCGCGCCCTAGGGGGGGGGCGCCCCCCACCCTCGTGAGCACCTCGTGTCTCCCCTGACGTGGGGTCCAAGTTCATCAGGTGTGTTTCCTTCCAAAAATAACTTCTCCAGTTGATTTCGTTCCGTTTTGACTCCGTCTGATATTCCTTTTCTTCAAAACACTGAAATAGGCATAAAACAACAAATCTGGGCTGGGCCTCCGGTTAATAGGTTAGTCCCAAAAATAATATATAAGTGGAAAATAATGCCTAATATTGCCCAAAACAGTAGATAATATAGCATGGAGCAATCAAAAATTATAGATACGTTGGAGACGTATCATAGATCACTGGACATCGGTCAAAATTATCCTTAATGGAATAAGGATATGTTTCTCGATTATGGGGGTGACAAAAGGTTCGTCGTAAAGGGTTACGTTGATGCAAGTTTTGACACTGATCCAGATGACTCTAAGTATCAATCTGGATACATATTGAAAGTAGGAGAAATTAGCTAGAGTAGCTCCGTGCAGAGCATTGTTGACATAGAAATTTGCAAAATACATACGGATCTGAATATGGCAGACCTGTTGACTAAACCTCTCTCACAAGCAAAACATGATCACACCTTAGTACTCTTTGGGTGTTAATCACATATAGATGTGAACTAGATTATTGACTCTAGTAAACCCTTTGGGTGTTAATCACATGATGATGTGAACTATTGATGTTAATCACATGGTGATGTGATCTAGATTATTGACTCTAGTGCAAGTGGGAGACTGGAGGAAATATGCCCTAGAGGCAATAAAGTTATTATTTATATCCTTATTTCATGATAAATATTTATTATTCATGCTAGAATTGTATTAACCGGAAACATAATACATGTGTGAATACATAGACAAACAGAGTATCACTAGTATGCCTCTACTTGACTAGCTCGTTGATCAAAGATGGTTCAGTTTCCTAGCCATAGACATGAGTTGTCATTTGATTAACGAGATCACATCATTAGGAGAATGATGTGATTGACTTGACCCATTCCGTTAGCTTAGCACTTGATCGTTTAGTATGTTGCTATTGCTTTCTTCATGACTTATACATGTTCCTATGACTATGAGATTATGCAACTCCCGTTTACCGAAGGAACACTTTGTGTGCTACCAAACATCACAATGTAAATGAGTGATTATAAAGGTGCTCTACAGGTGTCTCCGAAGGTACTTGTTGAGTTGGCGTATTTTGAGATTAGGATTTGTCACTCCGATTGTCGGAGAGGTATCTCTGGGACCACTCGGTAATACACATCACTATAAGCCTTGCAAGCATTGTAACTAATGAGTAAAGCAACTTGCCGGTAACGAGATTGAACTAGGTGTTGAGATACCGACAATCGAACATCGGGCAAGTAACATACCGATGACAAAGGGAACAACGTATGTTGTTATGCGGTTTGACCGATAAAGATCTTCTTAGAATATGTGGGAGCCAATATGAGCATCCAGGTTCCGCAATTGGTTATTGACCGCAGACATGTCTCGGTCATGTCTACATAGTTCTCGAACCCGTAGGGTCCGCACGCTTAAAGTTCAGTGACGATCGGTATTATGAGTTTATGTGATTTGATGTACCGAAGGTAGTTCGGAGTCCCGGATGAGATCGGGGACATGACGAGGAGTCTCTAAATGGTCGAGACGTAAAGATCGATATATTGGACGACTATATTCGGACATCGGAAAGGTTCCGAGTGATTCGGGTATTTTTCGGAGTATCGGGGAGTTACGGGAATACGGGGAAGAAGTATTGGACCTTAATGGGCCTTAGTGCGAAGGAGAGGCAGCAACCAGGAGGTGGCGCACGACCCTCCCAAGCCCAGTCCGAATTGGACAAGGGGTTTGGGGCGCGGCCCCCCTCTCCCTTCCTTCTCCCCTCCCCTCCTTTCCCCCCTTCTCCTAGTTGGACTAGGAAAGGAGGAAACCTACTCCTACTAGGAGTAGGAATCCTACTCCCTTGGCGCGCCCCTCCTAGGGCCGGCCTCCTCCTCCCTTGCACCTTTATATACGGGGGCAGGGGCACCTCTAGACACACAAGTTAATCTGTTGATCTCTCCCAGCCGTGTGCGGTGCCCCCCTCCACCATATTCCACATTGATAATATCGTAGCGGTGCTTAGACGAAGCCCTGCGTCGGTAGCATCATCATCACCGTCACCACGTTGTCGTGCTAACGGAACTCTCCCTCAAAGCTCGGCTGGATCGGAGTTCGAGGGATGTCATCAAGCTGAACATGTGCTGAACTCGGAGGTGTCGTACGTTCGGTACTTGGATCGATCGGATCGTGAAGACGTACGACTACATCAACCGATTTGTGCTAACGCTTCCGCTTTCGGTCTACGAGGGTACGTGGACACACTCTCCCCTCTCGTTGCTATGCATCACCATGATCATGTGTGTGCGTGGGATTTTTTTTGAAATTACTACGTTCCCCAATACGCGGCACCGAGAGCACCAAGACGGTTGATACGTCTCCATTGTATCTACTTTTCCAAATACTTTTGCTCTTGTTTTGGACTCTAGTTTGCATGATTATGAATGAAACTAACCTAGAGTGATGCTGTTTTCAACAGAACTACCATGGTGTTATGTTTGTGCAAAAACAAAAGTTCTCGGAATCAAACGAAACTTTGCAAAGATTTCTTATTGAATAAATAAAAAATACTGAAACGAAGATCCACCGAAGGGGCCACCCGCTGTCCACAAGACAACAAGGCACGCCTTGATAACCCACAAGTATATGGGATCAATTGTAGCCTCTTTCGATAAGTCAGAGTGTCGAACCCAATGAGGAGCTAAAGGTAGAACAAATATTCCCTCAAATTCTATCGACCACCGATACAACTCTACGCATGCTTGACGTTCACTTTACCTAGACCAAGTATAAAACTAGAAGTACTTTGTAGGTGTTGTCGGATAGTTTTGCAAGAATATAAAGAGCACGTAAATAAAAACTAAGGGTTGTTTAGGTAAAGAAGTGATAACCCACAAGTATAGGGGATTGTAATAGTTTTTGAGGGTAGAGTATTCAACCCAAATTTATTGATTCGACACAAGGGGAGCCAAAGAATATTCTCAAGTATTAGCAGTTGAGTTGTCAATTCAACCACACCTAGATAACTTAATATCTACAGCAAAGTATTTAGTAGCAAAGTAATATGGAAGTAATGGTAACGGTAGCAAAAGTAATATTTTTGGGTTTTGTACTGATTGTAACAGTAGCAACGAAAAAATAAATAAGCAAAGAACAATATGTGAAAAGCTCGTAGGCATTGGGTCGGTGATGGAGAATTATGCCGGATGTGGTTCATCATGTAACAGTCATAACATAGGGTGACACAGAACTAGCTCCAATTCATCAATGTAATGTAGGCATGTATTCCGAATATAGTCATACGTGCTTATGGAAAAGAACTTGCATGACATCTTTTGTCCTACCCTCCCGTGGCAGTGGGGTCCTAGCGGAAACTAAGGGATATTAAGGCCTCCTTTTAATAGAGTACCGGACCAAAGCATTAACACATAGTGAATACATGAACTCCTCAAACTACGATCATCACTGGGAATGGTCCCGATTATTGTCACTTCGGGGTTGCCTGATCATAACACATAGTAGGTGACTATAGACTTGCAAGATAGGATCAAGAACTCACATATATTCATGAAAACATATTAGGTTCAGATCTGAAATCATGGCACTCGGGCCCTAGTGACAAGCATTAAGCATAGCAAAGTCATAGCAACATCAATCTCAGAACATAGTGGATACTAGGGATCAAACCCTAACAAATCTAACTTGATTATATGATAAATCTCATCCAACCCATCACCATCCAGCAAGCCTACGATGGAATTACTCACGCATGACGGTGAACATCATGAAATTGGTGATGGAGGATGGTTGATGATGACGATGGCGATGGATTCCCCTCTCTGGAGCCCCGAATGGACTCCAGATCAGCCCTCCCGAGAGAGTTTAGGGCTTCGCGGCGGCTCCGTATCGTAAAACGCGATGAATCTTTCTCTCTGATTTTTTCTCCCCGGACACGAATATATGGAATTGGAGTTGAGGTCGGCGGAGCTCCAGGGGCCCCACGACGCAGGGGGGCACGCCCAGGGGGCAGGTGCGCCCCCACCCTCGTGGCAAGGGTGTGGCCCCCTGGCCTTGATTCTTTCGCCAGTATTTTTTATTATTTCCAAAAATAATCTCCGTGGAGTTTCAGGTCATTCTGAGAACTTTTGTTTCTGCACATAAATAACACCATGGCAATTCTGCTGAAAACAGTGTCAGTCCGGGTTAGTTCCATTCAAATCATGCAAGTTAGAGTCCAAAACAAGGGAAAAAGTGTTTGGAAAAGTAGATACGACGGAGACGTATCAAGAAGCAATAAAGTTAGTATAGAGAGTGTGGAAAACTGGTGGTAGGAGTTGTGAAATTGTCCCTAAGCAATTGACTACTTTACTAGACAGATAGCAAGTTTTATGTGGGAGAGGCCACTGCTAGCATGTCATCCCTGACTTGGAATTCTATGCACTTATGATTGGAACTATTAGCAAGCATCCACAACTACTAACATTCATTAAGGTAAAACCCACCATAGCATTAAGATATATTGGTCCCCCTTCAACCCCATATGCATCAATTTCTATGCTAGGTTGAAGCTTCTGTCACTCTTGCCCTCCAATTCATAGTCCTATCAACATTCAACTAACCCTATGGTGTGATCCACGCACGTGCTCATATGATGGGCACCAAAGGGCAGCAACATAACCACAAGCAAATTAAACCAATCACAGCAATTCACCAATTACTGATAGGACAACGAAAATCTACTCAGACATCATAGGATGGCAACACATCATTGGATAATAATATGAAGCATGAACCACCATGTTCAAGTAGAGGGTACAGCGGGTTGCGGGAGAGTGGACCGCTGTAGATAGATGGGGGAAGGTGATGAAGATGTTGGTGAAGATGACGGAGGTGTTGGTGTAGATTGCAGTGACGATGATGGCCCCGGCGGCGTTCTGGCGCCACCGGAAGCGAGGGAGAGAGAGCCCCCCTTCTCCTTCTTCTTCCTTGGCCTTCTCCCTAGGTGGGAGAAGGGTTCCCCCTCTGGTCCTTGTCTCCATGGCATGGGAGGGGCGAGAGCCCCTCCGAGATTGGATCTGTCTCTCTGTCTCTCTCTGTTTTTGCGCTCTGGATTCTGCCCTTTCACCGTTTCTTTTATAACCGGAGATCCGTAACTCCGATTGGATTGAAATTTGAACACGATTTTTATCCGGATATTAGATTTTTTTGCGGCAAAAGAAGGGCAACAACTGCCTTACGGGGTGTCCACGAGGGTCAGGGGCGTGCCCTGCCTTGTGGCCCCCTTGGGCATCGTCTCGTGTTGATTCCACTTCCCAAAAATCAGATATATTCCAAAAAAAATCTCCGTCAGATTTTATTCTGTTTGGACTTCGTTTGATATGGATTTTCTGCGAAACAAAAAACATGCAACAAACAGGAACTGGCACTGGGCACTGGATCAACATGTTAGTCCCAAAAATAGTATAAAAAGTTGCCAAAAGTATATGAAAGTTGTAGAATATTGGCATGGAACAATAAAAAAATATAGATACGACGGAGACGTATCAACATCCCCAAGCTTAATTCCTGCTCGTCCTCGAGTAGGTAAATGATAAAAAAGATAATTTTTGATGTGGAATGCTACCTAGCATAATCTTGATCATGTAATCTAATCATGGCATGAATATTAAGACACGAGTGATTCAAAGAAATAGTCTATCATTTGACATTAAGACAATAATACTTCAAGCATACTAATAAAGCAATCATGTCTTTTCAAAATAACATGGCCAAAGAAATTTATCCCTACAAAATCATATAGTCTGGCTATGCTCCATCTTCACCACACAAAGTATTCACATCATGCACAACCCCGATGACAAGCCAAGCAATTGTTTCATACTTTTGACGTTCTCAAACCTTTTCAACTTTCACGCAATACATGAGCGTGAGCCATGGACATAGAACTATAGGTGGAATAGAATATGATGGTGGAGGTTGTGTGGAGAAGACAAAAGGAAGAAAGTACCACACCGGCGCGGCTAATCAATGGGCTATGGAGATGCCCATCAATTGATGTCAATGTGAGGAGTACAGATTGCCATGCAACGGATGCACTAAGAGCTATAAGTGTATGAAAGCTCAAACTGAAACTAAGTGGGTGTGCATCCAACTTGCTTTCTCATGAAGACCTTGGGCATTTGAGGAAGCCCATTGTCGATGTCAAAACCGGCGGATCTCGGGTAGGGGGTCCCGAACTGTGCGTCTAGGCCGGATGGTAACAGGAGGCAAGGAACACGAAGTTTTACCAGGTTCGGGCCCTCTCGATGGAGGTAAAACCCTATGTCCTGCTTGATTAATATTGATGATGTGGGTAGTACAAGAGTAGATCTACTACGAGATCAGAGAGGCTAAACCCTAGAAGCTAGCCTATGGTATGATTGTTGTTGTGTATGTTGTCCTACGGACTAAAACCCTCTGGTTTATATAGACACCGGAGAGGGTTAGGGTTACACAAAGTCAGTTACAATGGTAGGAGATCTACATATCCGTATTGCCAAGCTTGCCTTCCACGCCAAGGAAAGTCCCTTCCGGACACGGGACGGAGTCTTCAATCTTGTGTCTTCATAGTCCAAGAGTTCGGCTGAAGGTATAGTCCGGCCATCCGGACACCCCCTAATCCAGGACTCCCTCAGTAGCCCCTAAACCAGGCTTCAATGACGACGAGTCCGGCGCACAGATTGTCTTCGGCATTGCAAGGCGGTTCCTCCTCCAAGTACTTCATAGAAGATTTTGAACACAAAGATAGTGTCCGGCTCTGCAAAATAAGTTTCCACATATTGCCATTGAGAGAATAATATTTACACAAATCTAATCTGCTGACGTATTCCGTAGTGTGACACACCACGGTCAAGCCTTTATCCGAGTCGTTTCATTATCCCACCTCAGCGCGTCATGCGAGGCGATTTCCTTGGCACGTCTTGTTAAAGCAGAGATCGTGTCCCCTTATTCCGGGATTCTCATCAATACGGGCGTGGGTAACCCAACCGCGCCATTGATTACGGCGCTTGGAGATAAGCGAGTTTTACCAGGCTGGTGGGGACACGTAGTCGTGTCCACCCATATAAGGGGATAAGGATCCACCTTTTCACCTACGCCTTCTTCCTCCCTTGCTTATCCATTCTCGCGCACTCGAGCTCCAGCGCCCAAGTCCGCACTCCCCACCTCAACCTTCTCCAGCCATGTCCGGAGCGGGAGGCAAGTGGATGGTCTCCTCCATCATGGAGGGACACATCAAAAAACTAAGGAAGGCCGGATACTTGTCTAACGACATCGCGTACCGGCTTCCCGAAAAGGGGCAGCTCATCCCCACCCCTATGCCCCATGAGAGGGTGGTGTTCCTCCCCCATTTCCTCCATGGATTGGGCTTCCCTCTCCACCCATTTGTCCGGGGGCTCATGTTCTACTATGGCCTGGATTTCCACGATTTGGCCCCGAACTTTGTCCTCAACATCTCGGCGTTTATCATCGTGTGCGAGGCTTTCCTCCGCATCCGCCCCCATTTCGGCCTATGGCTCAAGACTTTCAATGTCAAGCCGAAGGTGGTGCGCAGCAACCAGGCGGAGTGCGGAGGCGCCATGGTGGGCAAGATGCCCAATGTCTTATGGCTCGAGGGCTCCTTTGTGGAGACCCTGAAGGGGTGGCAATCGGGGTGGTTTTACATCACCGAGCCGCGCAACCCCGAATGGGTCGCAGCCCCCGAGTTCCGATCCGGACCCCCTACGCGACTCACCTCCTGGAAGGAGACGGGCCTGTCGTGGGGTAAAAAAGGAGAGCTGACCGGACTCCAAACATGCGTCCAAACCCTGGTGGACAAGAATCTCAGACTTGTCAACGTAGTCCAGGTTATGCTCATCCGCCTGATCCTCCCGTGTCAACAACAGGCTTTCAACCTATGGGAGTTCGACTCGGCGCGGCACTGAACCCTGAGCAGGCTCTTCGACACGACGTACGAAGATGCCTGGAAGGTGCTTTTCAAGGGCGCCGAGGCCCCCGCATTCGCTACCAAGGATCGCGGATTCAGTACGCAGCGTCACGCTCATGCGGTAAGCTATTTTTTTTCCTTTTACAGGGTATCAGTTTTTCATAGTTTGACTCCATGCGGGATCTAAGCTCCCTTACCTTTGATAGGACTGGCAGGAGACGTCCGGACAGATCAACTGTCCGGCTCCTTTGCCCGAAGGCCCAGCGGACGCTCGTTTGGCGAAGCTGCTGGTTCCGGCACCCCATGTGGTGCCGGAGAAGAGGGCCAAGAAGAAAGCCATGGGGACTCAAAAGAGTGCCTGGCGCCTGGAGGTGTCGGATCCCTCATCCGACGACTCCAAGACGCACTCCTCCCATGGAGACGAGGAGGAAGAAGAAGAGACCCCTCCCCTCCAGCGGGGGAAGGGAAGAAAAGGAAGGCCACCCCAACTGGGGAGGTCGAAGGGTCCAAGAAGAGGAAAACCCTTCCTCCGGACTACTCCACTGACGCCGATGACGGCGGAGAGGAGTGGCCGCCCAGGGCCAAGCCCCTGGCCAAATCGTAAGTATCCGGATACGAGAGTAATTCATAGTATTCATTTATTGCACAGCTTTCCCTTATGTCGAATATGTTTATGCAGCCCACCCAAAGACCGGCTCGACGCGTCGTCGAGCGGCTCACTGGACTCGTCGGATGTGAACTCGCTTCCGACGGCTTCCTCCCCCCGCCCTACGGACGACACCAAAGTGTTGTCCCAATAGGTTCCAAGCCGGGAGGAGGTGGTCCTGGAGGTGCCGCAAGGCGACCTCCCGGACTCCAGGAGTAAAGGGGATGAAACCCCCCAGGGCTCCAAGTCCGGCCCTAGGCCGGACACCGCTCCGGAACCTTCAAAGGTTCCAGAGTCCGGCGGGGGACCTCCTTCCAAGAGGAGCAAGCCCACCATGCCGGTGACCTCCGTCCAACCGGAGGCGCCGGACAATCTGTTGGAGGCGCTCCAAGGTGCCTCCATCGACAAGGAGCACGGCACCATTATGAGCGTGGTGGTCCAGAAGGTTCAGTTCGCTAAGAGCGGACTGACTGAAGCTTGTACTAGCCTTTTAAGAGGCTTTGAGGTAAGTAAAGATTGTGTAAATAATATTGCCGCATAGACAGTAGCCCCTGATGCTCTGTTTGGCGTTCGGGAAGAAAAGCCGAATAGAGGATCAAATAAAATTCGCAGGAGTCTAACAAAAAGGAGTCAATATGCGTATGCAGGCTTCTCTGCTTGCGTCCGCCGCACTGACTGCGGAAGTGGACACACTAAAGCAGAACCTCGAGCGGTCCGAGCAAGAGCTCGGGCGTGCCAAGAAGCAGCTCGAGGCAATGAAGGTAAGAAATACCTTGTTTAAATAAATATAAAAAGGTGCAATTGCAAAAAATGACAGGATTATCGTGGCTATTGTAGGGGCCACGTCTGAGGTGGCGGCCCTTAAGCAAGCGCTGGTCGAGGCCGAGAAGAGGGCGGCCACGGAGCGCACCGAGCGGGAGAAGTACGAGGCCCAGGTTGGCAAGGTGCAGTAAGAGCTCCAGGTTCTCATGAAAAAACATGAGAGTTTGGAGCTTGACTCAAAGACGCGAGCGTCCGAGCTCGCGGCGGCTATTGAAAATGCCAAGTCTGCCAAGGCCGAATCCTAGAAGACCCTCCAGGAGTTGGATGAGGTGAAGAAGATAGCGGCGGGTAAGGCATTCTTTATGCAAAGCAAACACATAAACGTGAGTTACTTGTTACTTACCCGAATCCGGAGCTCTCCAGGAGCGTTCGCAGATCTTCCCCGGAGTGTGTCTGATGCCGCCGCATTCTATCGAGCCGAGGAGGGCAGCTCGACAGAGAAGGTGTTCTGGTCTAAGTATGCTGAGGCCGGACACCCCGTGCCCCTGAGCGACCAGCTGAAGCAACTGGTCGAGCTCCACAAGGCGGCCGAACAGGCCATGAGGGGCCTCATAGTTCGGCTGTGGCCTGGAGAGGCTCTGCCTGGGAGCTATTTCGGGCTGGTGCGGCGGCTGGTGGAGGCCTGTCCAAGGCTCGAAGTCATCAAGCGCTCCGTCTGCATTGAAGGTGCCCGTAGGGCCCTTGCCCATGCTAAGGTGCACTGGGGCAAGCTGGATGCTGAGAAGCTTGTGAAGGATGGGCCACCGCTGGGGAAAGAGCATCGCAAGCCCGAGAATTATTATAAGGATGTTCTGAAGGGTGCCTGCCTTGTGGCGGATGAATGTTCTAGGGATGTAATTTTTGAGTGAAACTTGCTCGTTTTGTCCTGTGCGCTGAAAACTTGTTCATATGCGCTAAGCAATGCTGTTGGAATTTAAAATATTACCTTCTGTGCGGCTGCTTATCAATTTTGAGAGATGGCAAGTCGTCGGCTTTTGCCCCCATGCCGCTAGTGCTGGGGTGTTCGGGGATAAACCTGAGCACTCTTTTTCCCATGTTTGGGTCCTTCGAGGGAGGTGCTCAGCCCAACGAACAAGGCAATCGGACTATAATGCGTGAACACTCTCACTTAGCCATAGAATTCTATAATTTTAAATTTTGGCGAAGCCCCTGGTATTCGGAACACCGAGTTCGGGGCGCTATCCACGCCTTGGCCGGACAGAGCCGGCTCCTCGCTCTAAGCGGCATAAGTCTTTAGGGACTCGAAAAACCTCTCGAACAGCGACCAGCTCTCGCTTCATCATGACAGTCAGTTTTAGCTTTCTCCACTGAGGTGCTCGACCCAGCTCAACTGGGGCACAATCGCAGTGGTTCTCCTAGTGCTACCTTAGCCGATATAGCGGAACGTAAGGCACCAAAACATAGGAGCCGGGCAAACCCAACTATTGACCCAAGACATGATTCGGAGCCGATGCATATAATGCTATAAGTTCGGGGTGCCGCACTTGTTAAAGTGTTCGGACTTCTCACACCATATTGAGGGGTACTAAAGCCCCTGGCGTATTTTGGTCGTACCAAAGTGTACAGATGCAACATGTCGTTAAGGAACATATATTAAAAAAGATTAATGAAAAAATAGACAAAAGCTATGCATTGTTTATTAAAGAGGGCTGCAATCAAAGCAGAACGATACAAATAATGCGATAAGCAAAAGGTTGGACTATGTAACATGTCCGTTCCAGGGGCAAGCTGCGGAATAGTATGCGAAACAGGTATACTGCTCGTGATAGAGACCACCTGGGAGTTTCGTAATGCGGCATGGCTTGTCTGCTTCCCTGGTTCTTGCATCGTTTGTGCGGCAATTGAACTGCCGAACAGGCCTTCCGAAGAGTGGAGTCCTGAAAGTAAGAGAAAATTACAAAATCGGCAGCCCCTGGTGCGGTTTAAGCCGTGTTTCGGGCATGCCGTGATGGTGCCCCTCCCCCTGTACCCATGGTATTTCTAGAGCGTAGTTATGTACGCGAAGTACTGGTATCGCATTTTTGCGAGGGCTGGGGTTGGGGCCGCATTGCTACGCCTGCTCGGGTCGTGCCAGGCGGTCTTGTTGTAGGTTACTCCGGGCGTGCTTGATGGTGTCCGGTCGTTTAATGGCCGGACTGGAGAACTGCCTGGAGAGGCTGCTTTGTACTTCTGCTGCAAGGGCCGCCGTGTGCTCCTCCGTTCGGAGGGAGCGTTTGGTGTTTCCATTGACCGTAATTACTCCTTGAGGGCCTGGCATTTTGAGCTTAAGGTATGCGTAGTGCGGTACCGCATTGAACTTGGTGAACGCGGTTCGCCCGAGCAGTGCGTGATAGCCACTGCGGAATGGGACTATGTCGAAGATTAACTCCTCGCTTCGGAAATTATTCAGAGATCCGAAGACCACTTCAAGTGTGACTGAGCCTGTATAGTTGGACTCTACACCTGGTATTACGCCTTTAAAGGTCGTTTTGGTGGGCTTAATCCTCGAGGGATCTATGCCCATTTTCTGCACTGTATCCTGGTAAAGCAGGTTCAGGCTGCTGCCGCTGTCCATAAGGACTCTAGTGAGATGAAATCCGTCAATAATTGGGTCTAGAACCAATGTGGCGAATCCGCCATGACGGATGCTAGTGGGATGGTCCCTTCGATCAAAGGTGATCGGGAAGGAGGACCATGGGTTGAACTTTGGGGCGACTGGCTCTACCGCGTATACATCCCTTAACGCGCGCTTTCGCTCCCTTTTGGGGACGTGGGTTGCGTATATCATGTTCACCATCCGCACTTGTGGGGGAAAACCCTTCTATCCACTGTTGTTCGGCGGCCGGGGCTCCTTGTCGTCATCGCTATGCAGCCCCTTGTCTTCATTTTCGGCATTTAACTTGCCTGCCTGCTTGAACACCCAACAATCCCTGTTGGTGTGATTGCCGGGTTTCGGGAGTGCCATGTATCTGGCATAAGCGGTCGAGTATTCGGTCCAAACTGGACGGGCCCCTAGGATTCCTTTTGAATGCCTTTTTCCGCTGAACGGATTTAGAGCCTCTGAATCCGGCATTAACTGCCGTATCGTCAGTATTGTCGCCGTTAATGCGGCGCTTCTGCTTGTTGCAACACGACCTGCCACTACTGTCCCTGGTATCCAAATTACCAGGCTTCTTGGTCATATTGTTGCTACGAGCAAGCCAGCTGTCTTCTCCCACGCGAAAGTGGGTCATGAGTGTCGTGAGTGCTGCCATAGACTTCGGCTTTTCCTGTCCAAGGTGCCGGGCAAGCCACTCGTCACGGATATTGTGCTTGAAGGTTGCTAGGGCCTCAGCATCCGGACAGTCGACTATTTGATTTTTCTTTGTTGGAACCGTCTCCAAAATTGCCTGGCCGATTCCTCTGGCTGCTGAATTACGTGACTTAGGTCATCAGCGTCTGGGGGTCGCACATAAGTGCCTTGGAAATTGTCGAGGAATGCGGCTTCGAGGTCCTCCCAACAACTGATTGATCCTGTTGGCAAGCTGTTAAGCCAATGCCGAGCTGGTCCTTTAAGCTTGAGTGGGAGGTATTTGATGGCGTGGAAATCATCGCCGCGGGCCATGTGGATATGAAGGAGATAATCCTCGATCCATATCGCAGGATCTGTTGTGCCATCATATGATTCAATGTTTACGGGTTTGAAACCCTCGGGGATTTGATGATCCATTATTTCGTCTGTGAAGCATAGTGGGTGTGCGGCACCTCTGTACTGGGCTATATCACGACATAGCTCCAGTGAGCTTTGTCTACTGTGTTCGTCCCTACTGAATTTGTGGCCGGCGTGATGGTTACCGTCTCGATCCGTGGGGCGATCCATAGATCGATCTTGTTTGCCTTGCCTTGTCCTCCAACATATCTCTTAAGTCCGGCGCATATTCCCGTGCCTTGGTACGGGGTGCGGCTTGAGTGGAGGGCCGAGAGGCCTCTCTGTCGCGGCCACGAGGTGGCCGGTCAGCCACATCAAGTGCTTCCTCCTCTAATCGGGGTAGCAACCTATGCTTTGGGTAGCTCTTGGAGGGGCGTTCGAGTTTATGCTCTTCGGCCGCAAGGACTTCAGTCCATCTGTCGACTAGCAAATCTTGGTCAGCTCTAAGTTGTTGCTGTTTTTTCTTGAGGCTTCTTGCCGTGGCCATAAGCCTGCATTGAAAAGGCTCTTGCTCGACGGGATCCTCTGGCACGACGAATTCGTTGTCGTCGAGGCTTGCCTCGTCTTCAGAGGGAGGCATATAATTATCGTCCTCGACCTCTCTGTCTGCCGCTCTCTCATGAGGGATGGTTTCTCCATCCTTCTGTGCTAAGTCTTGCTGGAGGTGGTTTTCTTCGGCACTTTCTAGAGTATTATTATCTCCCGTGCTGGAATCACTGTATTTGTTTTGGCGGGATTTTGAGTGGCGCCGCTGACGCCGGCGCTTAGGCTGTTTCTTGGAGGGGTCATCCTCCGCTGTTCCATCGCCATCTCCTTCTTTTTGGGTGTCCACCATGTATATGTCGTATGACAAGGTGGCTTTCCAGGGCCTGATAGGCGCTGGTTCTTCATCGTCTCCTTCATCGGTGTCCATACCGTCGATGTCTTCGAAGTCGAAGTCGAGCATGTCGGTTAAGTTGTTGACAGTGGCTACAAAGTGGGTGGTGGGTGGGCTTTGAATTTCTTCATCGTCCGAATCCCAACCTTGCTGAGCGTAGTCCGGCCAGGGCTCTCCTGATAAAGAGAGAGACTTCATTGTCTTCAGAATATCATCGAAAGGCGAGTGCTGAAAGATGTCCACGGCAGTAAACTCCATGATTGGCGCCCAATCGGATTCGATCGGCAGGGGCACGGAGGGTTTGGAGTCCGGAGAGGGGTCCGGCTCCTTGGAGTCACGAGTCTCGCAGAGTGCAGGGCTGGTGTTCGGCTCGATCGCCGTTGGGATCGCAGCCCCCGAGGATGCGGCCTCCAGGGCACTGTTCGGCGGCAGAGCTAGATCATGCTCGTCGTGACAGTGCGGCGCGCTCGGCAGTGGCTCGAATCCGTCGAAGATCAAGTCCCCGCGGATGTCAGCCGTGTAGTTTAAGCTTCCAAATCTGACCTGACGGCCAGGGGCATAGCTTTCGATCTGCTCCAGATGGCCAAGTGAATTGGCCCGCAGTGCGAAGCCGCCGAAGATGAAGATCTGTTTGGGGAGGAAGGTGTCACCCTAGACTGCATCGCCATTGATGATCGTAGGAGCCATCAAGCCTGACGGCGACGACACAGAGGAACTCTCAATGAAAGCACCAATGTCGGTGTCAAAATCGGCAGATCTCGGGTAGGGGGTCCCGAACTGTGCGTCTAGGCCGGATGGTAACAGGAGGCAAGGAACACGAAATTTTACCCAGGTTCGGGCCCTCTCGATGGAGGTAAAACCCTATGTCCTGCTTGATTAATATTGATGATGTGGGTAGTACAAGAGTAGATCTACCACGAGATTAGAGAGGCTAAACCGTAGAAGCTAGCCTATGGTATGATTGTTGTTGTGTATGTTGTCCTACGGACTAAAACCCTCTAGTTTATATAGACACCGGAGAGGGTTAGGGTTACACAAAGTCGGTTACAATGGTAGGAGATCTACATATCCGTATCGCCAAGCTTGCCTTCCACGCCAAGGAAAGTCCCTTCCGGACACGGGACAGAGTCTTCAATCTTGTGTCTTCATAGTCCAGGAGTCCGGCTGAAGGTATACTCCGGCCATCCGGACACCCCCTAATCCAGGACTCCCTCACCCATCATCGAAATATACAAGCCAAGTTCTATAAGGAAAATTCCCACTAGTATATGAAAGTGATAACTCAAGAGACTCTCTATATGAAAAACATGGTGCTACTCTGAGGCACAAGTGTGGTAAAAGGATAGTAACATTGCCCCTTCTCTCTTTTTCTCTCATTTTTTCTTTTTTTTCTTTTTTTTCTTTTTTGCGGGATTCTTTGGCCTATTTTTTATTTGGGCTTCTTTGGCCTTTTTTTTAAGTCCGGAGTCTCATCCCGACTTGTGGGGGAATCATAGTCTCCATCACCCTTTCCTCACTGGGGCAATGCTCTAATAATAATGATCATCACACTTTTATTTACTTACAACTCAATATTACAACTCGATGTCTAGAACAAATATATGACTCTATATGAATGCCTCCGGCAGTGTACCGAGATGTGCAATGATCTAGCATAGCAATGACATCAAAAAACGGACAAGCCATGAAAACATCATGCTAGCTATCTTACGATCATGCAAAGCAATACGACAATAAATGCTCAAGTCATGTATATGATGATGATGATGATGATGATGATGATGATGATGGAAGTTGCATGGCAATATATCTTGGAATGGCTATGGAAATGCCATAATAGGTAGGTATGGTGGCTATTTTGAGGAAGATATAAGGAGACTTATGTGTGATAGATCATATCGTATCACGGGGTTTGGATGCATCGGCAAAGTTTGCACCAACTCTCGAGGTGAGAAAGGGCAATGCACGATACCGAAGAGGCTAGCAATGATGGAAGGGTGAAAGTGCGTATAATCCATGGACTCAACATTAGTCATAAAGAACTCACATACTTATTGCAAAAATCTATTAGTCATCGAAACAAAGTACTACACGCATGCTCCTAGGGGGATAGATTGGTAGGAAAAGACCATTGCTCGTCCCCGACCGCCACTCATAAGGAAGACAATCAATAAATAAATCATGCTTCGACTTCATTACATAACTGTTCACCATACGTGCATGCTACGGGGATCACAAACTTCAACACAAGTATTTCTACTAATCCACAACTACTCACTAGCACAACTCTAATATCACCACCTTTATATCGCAAAACTATTGCAAGGAATCAAACATATCATATTCAGTGATCTACAAGTTTTATGTAGGATTTTATGACTAACCATGTGAATGAACATTTCCTGTCAACTCTCTAAATAGATATAAGTGAAGCAAGAGAGTTTAATTCTTTCTACAAAAGATATGCCCATGCTCTAACAAATATACGTGAAGCAAAAGATCATTCTTCAAATGGCAGTTTTCTATGTGAAGGAAAACAGGCAATCAAAACTTCAAATAATATAAGTGAAGCACATAAAGCATTCTATAAAGCCATACTCAAAAGATATAAGTGAAGTGCAAAGAGCATTCTACAAACCAACCAAGGACTATCTCATACCAGCATGGTGCATAAAATAAAAGTGAAAACTAAATGCAAAAGACGCTCCAAGATTTGCACATATCGCATGAACGAAACGAATCCGAAAACATACCGATAATTGTTGAAGAAAGATGGGATGCCTTTCAGGGCACCCCCAAGCTTAGACGCTTGAGTCTCCTTGAATATTTACTTGGGGTGCCTTGGGCATCCCCAAGCTTGAGCTCTTGCCTATCCACCTTCTCCTCACATCGAGACCTCCTCGATCTTCGAACACGCTACAAAAAAGACACATCCGTGACATTTTGGGCCGAACGAATTTTTTTTCTGTCATACATATGACACTTCTATGATGGTAATTCTGACAAAACCAGGTATCATCATAGATGTGGTGGGCTCCTACTTCTATGACAAAAAATCATGACAGAAAATGGGCTTTTCGTCCTGGGCGGGCCGGAGACGCAGCTGCATGACATTCTTTGGGCCGTCCATGACAGAAAAAACCGTGGTAGAAGCGAGGGGGAGGAAAATTTTGGGGAGTTCCCGGTTACGGTGGGAGGTCGGGAGCCGAGCGATGCGCGTTTCTCTCGTACACGTACGCGCGTGTGTGTGAGGCATTGGCTCTAACTAAACCCCAAGCGAGGCGTTGGGCTCTAACTGAACCCGAGCGATTGCACTGCAGGCTACGCGTTACTGAACCCGAGCGATCGATCGATGGCTGTTAACTGAACCCGATCGAGCGATTCCTTTGCTAGTGCTACTAACTGAAGCCGATCGATGGGATGAATGGTGAG